>NC_016088.4:22943157-23243157 GCF_000004515.6 Glycine max
CTCCTTGCAAGCACATTTTTGATCAAAATCTAGAAAAATTTCGTGAACTGAGTCTAGCCATAGCAACATGGATTGATCTCATTTCAAAAGAAAAATGGACGATGGCTTATGATAGAGAAGGACGTCGATATGGCCACATGGCAACCAACCTCTCAAAATGTATCAATAAGGTTTTGAAGGATTGTCGCAACATTCCCATAACAGCATTGGTCAAATCAACGTACAGTAGGTGTCGAAAATACTTTGTTGAGCGTGGCCGCCAAGCCCAAAGACAGTTCAATGAAGGACAAGTATATTGTTCAAAGCTTGTTAAAGAATTTAGAAAAAATCAAGAATAAGCTTGTTCACACATCGTTCGCGTGTATGATATCCACTCCACAAGGTTTGAAGTTGAGGAGACCTTCAATCCTATTACGCAACGTGGCGGACAAAAGTGGGCAGTTAACTTGAATGGTCATGATTGTCAATGCGGAAGGTATTCTACACTTCACTATCCATGTTCACACATTATTGCAGATTGTGGTTACGTGAGCATGAACTACTATTAATATATAGATGTTGTTTACACAAATGAACACATCTTAAAAGCTTACTCCGCACAATAGTGGCCTCTTGGGAATGAAGTGGCTATTCCTCCTTCTAATGACACATGGACACTTATCCCTGACCCAACTACAATTTGTGCGAAAGGTCGGCCAAAATCAACAAGGATAAGGAATGAGATGGATTGGGTCGAACCATCTGAGCACCGACAAAAATATAGTAGATGTGGAGCCGAAAGGCATAACAGGCGTCACTGTCCAATGCAATCTGAGCATGGGATTTGTTCAAATCATTAATTTATGTATGTTAGTGAAGTGACTTGTATTTGTTTAAGTTCTATTAAATGTATTGAATTTGTCGGGTTGAATGAATTTGTTAGTTAATAACATTACTTATTTTGGTTTGTGTACATTACTTATTTTGGTTTGTATACATTACTTATTTGTGGGGTTCAATGAATTCATTAATTAAAAAGACAACCATAAACCCTAACCCTAAACCCTAAACCCTAAAACTAACCCCAAACCCAAGACACTCTATCTTAAACCCTAACCCCTAAACTGTAAACCCCAAACCCTAACCCGTAACCCTAAATCGTAAACCCTAAGAACTAAACCTAACCCTAATCCTAAACCCTAAACCGTGAACCCCACAAAGTAATCGTAAACCGTGCACCCTAAAGACTAAACCTAAATCCTAAACCATAAATCCTAAACCCTAAGCGCTAACTATTACCACTAACCCAAAACCCTAAGCATTAAACCCTAACCCCTAGAACCTAAACCACAAACCCTAAACCTAAACCATAAACACTAAACCCCAACCCCTAAGCAATAAACCTTACCCCTAACCCTAAATCGTGAACCGTAAACCATAACCCTAAACCTTAACCATAAACCCTAAACCTATATCCTAAACCCCAAACCCCAAGCCCTAAACCTTACCATTATCCCCTAAACACTAAACCCTAACCCTAAACCATACACATAAACCCTAAACCATAACACGTCAACCCTAAACATAGGTAGAGTGAAAGTGGGGAGTCCAATGCTTTAGTTAAGGGTATTCAAATTGATACTAAAGGAGAACTATCTACAATGATGAAGTATGGACTTTGTCAATGTGGAGTATCTGCACATATGGCGTTGGTGTTCAGCTTTAGTTAGTAAAACTACTTAATTTTCGTTAGTGTACTTTAGTTTTATTTTAAACCTTTCTTGACTACACGTTTGGCTTTTCTAGAACGAATTTGATAATTCTCTGCTTCATTTTTTCCCTCCAGTTGTTCGAATTCGTCAATAAATTTGTATGACCATCGAAGAACTTTTTTACGCATTTTGTTTATTCTAATACACTTTGTTCTATTTCCATTTACTATTGTTTTTTCGTTCAAATAAGTTCTAATTGCATCAAATAAAATTTTTATTATTTGTTTTATTTGTTCTTCATAATTTCTTTTTATTATTATAGTTTCATGCGCCACATAAGCTGTATACATTAGTAATAAAAATTGATAATAAAAAAAAATAGAAAAATGTAAATGAACAAAATACATAAAATTAATATTAATTTATTTTCTATTTTATCTTTTAGACCTATTTACAGTCATTTTATTAAATAAAATAATCTTATAAAGACAAGATGTATTTGTTACGGAAACTTGCTAGTTTCGACCTCTCACAAGTCACAAGTCACAACCCACAAGCCAAGTCATACCCTCTTGTGTCTTGACCATTGACCAAAACCCCAAACCCCAAACCCTAAACCTAAACCCTAAACCCTAAACCCTAAACCCCAAACCCTAACCCATAAACCCTAAACCATACACCCTAAACCATAAACCCTAAACTCCAAACCCCAAACCCCAAACCTAAAACCTAAACCCTAAACCCTAACCATAAACCATAAACCCAAAACCCCAAACCCTAAACCGTACACCCTAAACCATAAACCCTAAACCCTAAACCATAACCCTAAACCCTAAACCCTAAACCCCAAATCCCAAACCCCAAACCCTAAACACTAACCCCTAAACCATAAAGCCTTAACCGTTACCGCTACCCCTGACTCATATACCCTAAACCCTAATATACATTTTTTTAAGTGTACATCGTTAGTTAGTACCAACAGTTACATTCGTTAATATACTTTTTTTAAACTGTACATCATTAGTTAGTACCAATAGTTAGATGCTCGACAAAAAGTGTACACATTAGTAAACCTTAATAAATATGATACCATACATTAAGTGTCAAAGTCAAATCACAAACATAAAACAACAAATATAAGAAGAGACATTAAAATCATTCATTATCATGTTCGTGGTGACGTGAGGATGTGCCACATGGTCGATCCCATCTTTGCGCTTGACGATCAGGATTTCTTCTGCCATGATGCCTCGCCGCTTGTACTTCCTCAGCCTCAGCAGAGAACTCCTGACGCAAATCAACACCTAATAAGTCACCCATATCAGGTATTGCTCCGGGTACATTCCATTGCGGAGCTAATGGGGCATCAGGTGTGGCCATTGGGGCATCATGTTGCTGTGTAGGAGTCATAGTCGGCCATGAAAAATGAGGATGTGTTTCCGCAACACCACCAAACGAATGTGAGCTTGCAGACATATCAGTGTGATGACCTTAGAATGGATACTGATACATCTGTGAAGGATACTCCGCAAATGTTGGTGGCATGTAATACATTCCATGGCCACGCTCCTCAATTTGTTTGTCATATTCTTGCGCTTCCACAGCCTCCCTTCGTCTATCAAAACCGCGAGTTTCAACACCTGACTGAAGCATGTGAAACTGCTGCAGTGGGAATCGACGCTCTGATGTTGGACCATGTGCTGCCGGCTCAGTGATTCTCTCTTGCTCTTCCGATAAAATCGTGATCTTCTCCACATAAGGCATGAGATCATCCACTGTCCATGTGTTCCTCCCTTGCGGTGACACCATATACTGTAATGTCTCCGCAACTTCAGCCTACAATTATTAGGGTTCACACATTAATTCCCAAGCTTTAAAAAATAAATTGAAGTGAAAAATTGAAAAAAAAATCAATACCAATGTAGCTGTGTTAGCATTGTTTGGGTCGACAAACATCTTTGTTTTTCACCTATACCACACAATGTAGTCGGAGTTAAAACTCAATAGGCCCTCTTGTCGAGGATACACGTCGACCCTAAACTCAGCTCGATTATTCCATTGGCTGATCATTGGGGCCAACAGCTGGAACCAATTTTCAGATTGTTTGCCTTTCAGCGTTAGCCCATGGATATTTAGTGGTTGCGAAGGACACTCGGGAATAGGTTGTTGCATTCCAAATTGTCGCAACACTCTATTGGGTTGGTGCCACTCAACAACATGGAAACAAATTAGTGGCACCACCGCGCACCACACTATGCTACCAACCAAACATATCGGAGACAACGACGACATAACAGTTGCTGTGTAAGGCTCCCATAGAAACTACATACAATAACAAAGTTATTAATTTTCACTTAAACATGACATTGTATTAATTGTTTAACGAATTCATTACGATCTTCTTACCTCATGTCGTTTCATGATATCCAACTTGCGACGAAATACAATCAGATCATCATTCCCAATATGTTGATTTCCACGTCGCAACCACCTAACAAAAATATGAAATCATCAGTGGACACACGTTACATTATTAGACCTATTCAAATGAAATCTTATTTTTAAAACAACTAACCTGTGTCCGAGTGGCTTATTTTGTATCATGGGAGGAGTCCTCTTTGGAGCCAAAGTCGTGCATCGTTCCCATGCCCACATTTGGATTAAGATGCACATACCTCTGATTGATTTAATTTTGTAATCGGTGGTGCTGCACATCTCTCTATATAAATAGGCAAGCACGGTAGGTCCCCGTGCATACGTGCTGCACTGCTCAAAGTCCCGTAAAAATTGTAGGTACTATAGGGAAACTTTGTTGCTGCTTTTGTCAACAATTAGGACTTCTCCTATGAATCTAAGAATCCATGCACGGGTAAACCTTTGTGATTGTTCTACGTTCCCGTCATGGTTATTGATGTGTGAAAAATGATGAGCCAGCCAGCTTAATTTAACGACACTGCCTTGGAGTTTACCTTCCTGTGGTCTGACTCCCAATAATTCTTCACACAATTCAGCCCAATCAAGATTAGTTTGACCAATTAATGGTGCCCCGTCAACACGCATACCTAATAATACTGAGACTTCTTGAAGAGTAATTGTACACTCTCCACATCTCATGTGAAACGTATGTGTTTCGGGCCTCCATCTTTCAATCAAAGCAGTAATTAATGAAGCATTTATTTTTAAATAGCCCATCTTGATCATCCAATAAAAACTGCATTGCCGAAGAAGAGGAATAATTTCCTCTGGAATTTCTTATTCCCCTTGATACGTGGGGACAGCTCGTCTTATGTGTAATTTGCGGTCTTCTTCCCCGTTCCAAACATGTTCTGAAACATGCTTAGCTTGCATCCATAATACGTCTCCATCAATCGGGCCAGACTTAATTTTAATATTTGATGAAGATGATGACGAAGATGTCATTGATACTGCAAAAAAAATATAATACAATAAATTCACATAATAATTTATACATTAGTTATAAAGAAATAAAACTAACTACATTTACAATAAAATAATTAATTATATATCCCACACAATTTAAATTTTAATAAATAAAAAAATATATAAAGAATTTATTTAAATATATAACAAAATTTAAATATATAACATACTTGAAATATAAAAATTTATTTAAATATATAAAAAAATTATTTAAATCTATTCTGTAAATAAAATAAATTACATGCAAAAACAAACTTTAAAAATTAACATCATATATATATTTACAGATATAAATTTATATAATATATATACAAAATTATTTACCATAATATATATATTTAATGTAATGTAATATATAACATAATATATATATTTACCAACAAAAATTAACATAATATATATACAAAATTAATGTAATTTATCATGTAAAATTAAAACTAAACCTAATATCATATAAATCTCATATAGAAAACTAATCCATCATAGAAAACTAATCTAACATAATCTACCATAAAAAATTTATACAATGTATCATATAAACCTAAATTACCATACAAAATTTAAATATATTTCACTAAAACTAAACCTACAACTAATCTAACGTAATCTAACATAAAAAAATTATACAATGTATATATAAACCTAAATTAGCATAGAAAATTTAAATATATTTAACTAAACCTAAACCTAAACCTAATATTATTTAAAACTAAAAATAAATCTATTGTACAAAACTATAATTATCAAACTAAACTTAATTTATCATTTCTAACTAAAACTAACTTAAAATACAAAACTAATAACATACATTACTAATTATAATCAGAATACAAATAAAATAAATATATTTAACTAAACCTAAACCTAATATTATTTAAAACTAAAACTAAAACTAAATTTATTGTACAAAACTATTTCTAACTAACTAACTTAAGATACAAAACTAATAACATACATTACTAATTATAATTAGAATATAAATAAAATAAAATTTTAATTAAACAAACTTACTAACTGAAAACACTACAACTGAATTTGTTTTGGGAGAAAGCTTCTCAAACAGAAACACCAACAGCTTCCTCTTTTTTTCCTGCGTGGATGCTCTAAGACACACGAACAACAACAACACTTACGTTTTTTTTTGCGTTTTTTTCGCGTGATGGTCTACGGGGGAAGGGGGGGATTTAAAGAAAGCAAATCGCAGGTGGTGTTGGCGGCTTAGGGACCTCAGGAAAATCACCAGTCAAACTGGCGATTCCCTGCTTCTCTGCGCGTTGCAGTTGCAGTCTGGAGCTCCCTCGGAAATGGCTTATGTGCGTCCTGCACCCTAGCATGGTAGCCTCGGAAATCGCCAGTCAAAGCTGCGATTTTAGCACAGGGACGAAGTCGCCAGTAGAGCTGGCGGGACACGCTTCCACCTGAAGTCGCCAGCAACACTGGCGGGTTGGGCTTCCACGTGTCTTCTGCCCACGAAGTCGCCATTCGAGCTTGCGTTTTGCATGCAAAATGCATGCAACCCACGTAGAAAACAACACCATGCCGGAAATTGTTCCAAAAGGACCCCATTTGGGGAATAAGTTTGCAAAAGGGAACCATTTTGGGAAATTTGCCACAAGCTGAGCATAAAAGGAAAAGCAACCAAATCCATGGTTATCAAACTCTTGGGTTAACTCGTTAACTCTTACAAGTTTACGAGTCCACTTGTCCTCTGCAAGTTAATTCTTGAGTAAATTTTTTTTTTAGTAGACTCTGAGCAAACTCTAAGTAAACTCGGTAAACTCTCGAGTTTACCATCGAGTCAACGAGTTAACAAATTAAAAAAATTAGACTAAAATATAAGTCATTTTTTTTTTATTGTTTTCTCTTAGTATAACATTCAATATACCTTCATTTAGTGTATTATTCTCAAATACAAAATTTCCACCTTTAATAATATCAAACCTTTGTTCTCTAATAACATTAAATTCTCGATGAGAATGATCTACCACTACTATAACCTTTGCAAGTTATTATCTAGTAGTGATGTATTATTACTAGACTTGGTTAATTAAATATTCTGAACTTTATGCTTTATTATTTTACTTTATTATATTGTTGAAATGTTTAATTAGTATGTTATTTATATATATTTTGTTATTATTTTTATATGAAGTAGACTCTTACAAGTCTACGAGTTGAGTCACGAATCCAGTCGATAAAACTTTCATGAATTTGCATAAACTCTCAAATTTGATAACCTTGACCAAACTATTAGAGAGAAGTAATTACTAAAAAGTACAAAGGGGACACGGAAGAAACACTAAAGAGACAAGTGGAGCATAAAAGGAAAAGCAACCAAACCACTACAGAGAAGTAATTACTGAAAAGTACCATGGGGGCACTTACTAAACACTAAAGAGACAAACAAAGCATAAAAGGATAAGCAATTAGCAGCAAAAGGAAAAGAAGTGTATGGTTGAATAGTTCCTTCGTTTACTCTTGGTGTTGCACAGCCACACCTCCCGCAAGGTGAGACCCTAGGCGTCGGATTTGCCGCATTTCTTCTCCGCCATCTACTAAGGAAATGAGGCGTGGTGATGGATTTGCTGGAGATGGTTATTGTGTCATTTTAACAAATATATGGTGGGAATAGGAACTGTAGGAGACAGGAGTTGTGAGAGTTTATTGACTCGAATTTTCATATCAGTTAACAAAAGCAATTATTATCATTTATCACGGGCAAATGTCTCGGATATGATTGGAGATTTTTTGTTTTGTTTTGTGTTATCGTTAAAATCAGATCTGAATATTAGTTTTTGAAGTTGTGATTCAGAACACTAATAGAAGATTGAAGTAAAGGCAAACACTAATGTTTTGGAGTTCACACGAGCACTGGAAAAAAGATTTCCCGTGGCTGTATTGACTATCTTTGACAGTTTATTTGTATTTAGATTGTAACTTCGTGGATAGGGGAACTCCAAGAGTTTGTTAAGATGTTGTTTTATTGTATCTTTGCTTTGTAATGTGGAGACACATCTTTCCTTATTTTGTTTTTTAGTGAACTTTTTATTGTAATTTTTTTTTAAAATAAATAAAGATACTAGTGGTTAAAAATCATCACTACTTTAAATTTATTATTTCAAAATTAAAATGTTAATGTAACACTAACATTTTTTACTGAAAATTGAAAAAAAAAAGATCAAACTAAAACTTTTTTGAAAACATAAATGATCAAATGAGACTTTAAATAACAGAAAATACTAAAACATGAAGGACGAAAGTGATAATTAGTGTGACACCCTAAAATCTCTTATTAATAAACATGCACTTTGTCTCCCTTTTTAATTATTTTAATAAACGTATTCAACAATGTAATTATGAAAGCATTGTAATTTAAGAAATGTGGGTAATTTTTTTTTATACATACAAAGTCGTGACGAAATGTAAATCGCTTGATAGAAACAAATGAGTCTTTCAAAATATTTAAGAAAGTGAAAAGTCATTTTCAAATATAAATCATACATCTTTAGAATGAAAGTAAAGAGAAGTGGGACAAGCTTTAGTTGACTGAATACATATAATAGTGTATAATTATATAAAGTGCTAAGTTAAAAAGTGATAGATACATCAAAGTGAAAATACGTAATGGAAATTGATGACTGAACAAGCAAAATGTATGATACCTAGGCCTACCCATACATATACATAAAAGGGAAAACAGTTAGTCTCAGAGTAGTCACCCGCTCACTAAACCAAACCATGTTTTCCAGACTAAACCAAAAAAGATAAGATGATAATGGAGATCTCTAGCAAGATCCATGAGAAGAAATCTTATGGCACTTGTCATGTATCATACCAAAAAATTTGATTCTAGAAAGCCTTGGCATCAAACTATTTAGGTTTCTTGTAACTATCTTGGCCTTGTCAAAAAGAGAGCTCCAATTGTGAGGGTAATTGACAATCTCCACTTTTTATAAACTACCTGGCATCTCCATAGCAGAGTACAACTTGAATCCCTTTTTCATGCCTAGGTCACAAATGAATAGTCTGGGGCATACCCTATCACGAAGTATCTTGATGTCACCAGTCCTACTAATATTAGGATTTGGAGGATAGGCTTTAGCTTAATTTGTTACATACGTATTAGACATGAGCTTGCCCATATCATGCAAATCTTTTGTTTTTAGCTTCAAATATGGAGTTGCTAGATTAATGGGAAGGAATTTTGTGATTGGCGTCCAGTGGACACATGGTTTGTTGAGTCCCAAAGGAGCCCAATGTGGTTGTGTCTTGACCAGGTTGGGATACATTGGTGTCGTCCAAGAAGGAAATTCCAAAGACACTATTGCATCAGAAGGAAGAGCTTTGTGAGCAGAAAAGGGAGTATGTTGATACTTATACCTCGTCCAAGTAGTAGGAGATACAAAGATTAATTGTCTCTGGACGGGTTCTTGCTCCTCTCTATATGATGTCATTCTTCTTGCAATAGTTTTGTTCTTGCTAAAAAATGAAACAAGAAACTTTTTCTTTAGCCTTTTTCATTAGTCTAAACTTTCTTATCAGGAAGAGAAGTTCATGATCTCCAGGAAAGGATTGGACACTTATCAACAAACTTGGAGAGATTGATTGGAGATGGAGGTGGATGCGGTCGTGATGAAGTTAATGGATGATGATGTTAAGGTGGAATGTCAATACTTATGGAGCTTTTCGAAGGTAAAGATGAAGAAGGAACCTTATCATCATAAACAGCTACAACAATTGGCTTCTATTTCTTAGCTCTTTACTTGATCCTCTTAGGTTATTTTGTGTGCACAATGGGATCACTAGCACTGGAACCTTCAACATTTTTCTACTTCTTGTTGATAGTAGACTCTTGAGTCTTCCCTTTATCAATCTTCCTCTTTCTCTAAATGAGAGGGGCATCATCATCAACCCCAGACTCGGAGAGCTCTCTGAGTCTTTTGTTGGTGGTCTTCTCTAGAACATACTTCCTTGGACTTTTCCTTGTGGGAGTAGTCCTTGGACCCTTGACTTGAGGTGCAGGAGGACTGGATGCTTTGGACTCTTGCCTTGTCTTCGTTCTACTCTCTTGTTGAGCTAGTCCTTCTTGTTGTTTTGCTGTAAATTGAATCTTTACAACTTTATTAGCTCCTTTGGTAACTCCAAACTTGTCCACCCTTTCTTTCATATCGTCCAGGACTGTGATGGACTTGGCTTTTCTCCTTCTTTTTATAGCATCATCATCCAGTTGATGTAGTTCTCTTTCTGAGATGTGAATTTCTAGATTTATAGTTTTGGTGTTTTGTATGCCAAATTCTTTTTGCTCAACAATGAGTCCTCCTTTATTGATTAAGGTTTCCCTTACATCATCTTCTAAGACATCTTGGAATATTTTGTATACTTACTGAACCTAGAGTATCTTGTTTAGCAAAGTAGCATAATGTATTCCTTTTGTCCATTGGACTCCTTTCATTGTCTTGAGAATGTTGTAGAGAAGAACTTGAGGTAGATTGAAAAGAATGCTCTCCATCAAGTGAAAGATAACAAACTTATTTAGGTATGTGACTAAGTCCTTGGACCCAACCTTGTGTAGAATACTCTTGTTACAAATCTATTGCTAGATTTTAGCTTTCTTGTAGAAGTTCTTGTTCCTTTCAATGAAGTTCCCTCCACACAACACCTTGCCAATGTGACTGCCATATGCTTTAGCCTAGTTAAGGGTACACTGGGTTCTTACTGGTTCACACCCAATAACTTTAGCAATAGTCATGGTTGAGATGATGATGACTTCCTTTCCCAACATTGTTGACACAATCTGGCTTGTATTATCAAAGTTAGCATTTTTCTAGAATAGTCTGATAAGTTATGAATAAATCTTATGGTATTCTTTGAAGTAGCCTTTTATCCCACATTCATACACCTTTTCCCTTATTTCAATATTGTGTTTCTCCAAGTGTTCAATGTCAAAGAAGTGTTTGATGTGAACAATTGTTTTGCCTTTTGTGACAATGATTATAGTGGGGTATCTGGGAGTATCCAAAACTTCCTTTATTTCTTCACATGATGCTAGGGATAATGAGTTGGTAGGGATGATTTCTTTGGCTATATTAGAGGTTAGGGTTAGGAAGGAAGATAAATGGTTTTGGAGACAAAGGGAAGGGTTAGCCTCTAGTTCAAGTCTAACTGATGGAGGTGGTGAGTGGTGGTTTCTTTTTACTTAGGGAATATGAAACATTTTTGTGGGCTTTTTGAATGGGTTTAATGGGGTCCGCCAAACAAAAGGTGACTCAGCAGAGAGCATAAAAATGTTTACTTACCAAAACGCAACATTTTAACTTAAAACATGAAATGTTGATGTTATGACAGTATCCATACATCGGATGCTTATGAGGCATGTGATTTGAACATGTTAAAAGTAAGTGCCATTGGAAGATGTGTCCTCTGGGAACTAAGTTATATTAGACTCAAATATAGACATTGAGTCATTCCTTTATAAAATACATTCCAAGTTGATTCCTAAGAAGAATCAGCCTTTCTTTAATAAGGAGTTTTGTAAATATATCAAAAAACTGATCTCCAATGGGTACAAACTGTAAATCCATTGTCCCTTTCTAAACATCGTCTCTTATAAGGTGATGTTTGATTTCTATATGTTTTGCCCTAGAATGCAATGTTGGATTTTTAGAAAGATTGATTGCAACTTTGTTGTCACAATAGATAGGAAAGTTACTCTTAGAGACATTGTAGTCTTCCAATTGGTTTTTGATCCATATCAGTTGAGTACAACAACTTTCTATTGAGACATACTATGCTTTTGTAGTGGAAAGAGCAATTGTTCCTTGCTTCTCGCAAATCCAAGTGACTAGATTTCCACCATTGAGATGATAACTTCCATTGGTGCTTTTTCTCTGAATATTGTCACTAGCATAATCAACATCATAGAAGCTTGTCAACCTGAAATCTTTTTCTTTATTACAGAATAACCTAAGATTAGGAGTACCAATGAGATATCTAAATTTTTTCTTAAAATCAGTTAAGTGTAAACAAGTGCCAAAGCTAGAGGTTTGTTGAGTCTTTTTTTTATAGTTTTTTTTACTCTACTCTAGAGTCATTCTAAGTTTCTCTTTGAGTCCTAGCTTGTTTCTATGTCCTTTTCATTGCTTTAATTGTTGAGTAATCCTTGAAAAATTGTCTTGTTAAAACTCCATTGGTTTAGCTTTCATTTCATTTTTTTTGGTCCTTGTTTATTGCTTATCTCTTTGTTTCCTTGTTTGTGGGTTGCCATATAGGGAATTGGAAGGAGGATTGGTGTCATCCCTTGAAGAATTTGAGTCAAGAAGAAAGGGGCCAACCACCTTAAGAGCTATTGGACTAAGAAGCACTCCAAATTGAGTTAATCACCAAAGAGAGAACAACCACCAAAATTGAGGACCATTTTGTAATTTGCAATTTACTTACCTTCATTGCTTTCAAGTTTTGTAACAAAAAGGCCTTTTATTGGAAGTGTGTCGGGAGCCTCCAATAGGTTACCAAACTTCCATTTGTGTGTAATAATTTTAGGCAATTTTTCCTTTGGATAGTGAGTGTTTTGTTGGGAATCTTGAATGTGGTCATCCAAACACTCTTAGGATTCGCCTAGTTTACATTTCTTGCTTACTTTCATAGCTTATTTCCTTTACCTTCCATTGTCAAACCGCCTAGATAGCTTTCCTTTTACCAATTAGTTTTTTACCTTATCTTTCACACCTCTTTTAGTGTTTATTTTGGCTAGTTTCAACCATAGTTTCTTTTACCTTTTGTTTGCAAACCTCCAACAAGAAAGAACCACAACTTAGGAACCAACATGAGTCATCATTCATCTAGTGTTAATGGCGAGGATACTAGTCATAAAGACCCTTTATCTAGAATCTTAGATGAGTTGAGTTCCCTCAAGTTATGGAAAGAAAAACAAGAGAGAAAAGAAAAAGGAAAAAAAAGAGTGGAAGAAATAAGTCAAGATGAAAGAAAGAAAATAAGAGAGAAAGAAAGAAGAAAAATAATGAAAGAAATGAAAAGAGAAAAACATGCCTCCTATAGTAGTCATAACTCTTGCAAGAGCCTAAGTCAAGAACTTCATGACTATTATGAAAGAAGGCATAGATCACATATTAGACCTCACTCCCATAGAAGAGAAAAGGAAAGAAAGCCTCAAGAGGCTAACATTAACCTCCCATACTTCCACGAGAAGGACAATGTAGAGGCTAACTTAGATTGGGAAATAAGGATAGAGCAACAACTTAAATGGAAGTCTACTTCAAAATCTTATGACTCTCACTCTTATCCAAAGAAAGACCAAGGTCAAGGCATCTTAGGGGTGACACCTTCTAAGCCCAAAGATGAGAAGGGGAAGAAAATAGAAAAGCAAGCCCCTAAGGCTAGTATGCAAGAGAAAACTAGCTCTATAAAGTACTTTAAATGTCTTGGAAGAGGACATATTACTTCTCAATGCCCCACCACAAAAACCATGATTATCAGGATAAGGCTACTACTTCACCTTCCTCTAGTGAAAGTGAAGAAGCAAAATGGGAAGAATCTAGTGAAGAAATCTACCCCCAAGAAAAAGGACAACCATTAGTGGTTAAAGAGAAGTGTAAGGAGGTAAGTGTCTCCTCCAAGAGGTTAGCTAAGAAGGAAACTCATTTTACAAAAAAGACAAACATTAAAGAAAATTTCCCTCTTAGACAACCTCCACATTTTCTCTTTTGTAAAAAAACACTTGCTAGCATTGCCACACCTCTTGGGCTTGAGTTTATTCCTCAAGTAAAGAAGTTGTTGGATGAGGGTTTGGTTCGCAAGAGATTAAATCATTGTGCTTTCTTGGTGCCCAAAATAGGTATTATTAGGCACCAAGTCCCTAAAATAGGTGGTATGATGAATATTTTGAGTGGTGCAACCCTCTTTTGTAAAATCACTTGTGCACCTAACATCTTCATGGTGTGTGTACATAGGGACCTATTAGGTAGGTTTGTTCTTATTTTTAGTTTCAATACAAAATTAGGTACTCATATGGGACACCTTAGGTTTGTCATACGTTTTGGTAGGAATAATCAATATGAAAATATAGAAAAAGGTATGTTTTATTGCGTTACTTTTCTTAATTTTTCAAATAGTGATCAAGGGGTTCCCATGAACCCTAAGAGAATAAAGGTCATTCCTGAGTGGCCCACTCCACCAAGTATAAGAAAAATTTGGGGCTTCCATGACTTAACAAACTTTTACAAAAGGTTTGTCCCATATTTTTCTATACTTGTAGCACCACTCATTAAGTTGGTAAGAAACCATGTTCCTTCATGGGAAGATGCCTAGGAAATGGGTTTTCAGACCTTACCTTACTTCAACATACCAAACACCACTAATACATATATTTTTGTTCTTTTTACAGGTTTTGAGGGAAGGAGCCTAAAGTATGAAGAACCTCAAGATTTGAGGTCAAATCCTTTCCAAGGTGGAGGGAATGATGCAATCCTACCCCGCAAGGGCATTGGATAGAGGACTCCAAGTAGATTGGGCCAGAGATCCAAGGGAAGGCCCTAGGGTTCTCATCAGGCTTAGGGTAGATTTCGAGCCCATGGGCTAAGTATGAGCCCGCTTATCTTTGTAAATATTAGAATAGGTTTTTCCTTCGTTTGGGCCTTGTATTTTGGCCATTCTAGTAGTATAGGGTTTTAGCCTTGTATTTCGAGAGTAGGGATTTTTTTTGTATTTTCATGTATTTTGTCATGGGGGTGAGCTTAGCTATTATAAGGGGTGTGTAGCTAAGCTCTAGCTTCTCATCTCAAGGAAGTGAGCTTAGCTATTAGAGAGGTATATGTAGCTAAGCTCTAGCTTCTTTAGGAATATTCTTAAGGAAGCTTCTCAAGGAGGTGATCTTAGTTATGAGAGGGGTGTGTGTAGCAAAGCTCTAGCTTCTCAAGGAAGTTTTCTCAAAGAAGCTTCTCATGGAAGTTTTCTCAAGAAAGCTTCTCAAGGAAGCTACCTAGTCTATAAATAGAAGCATGTGTAACACTTTTTGTAACTTTGATGAATGAGAGTCTTGTGAGACACAACTCAAAGTTCAACTTCTCTCCCTTTTTTCTTCCTTCAATTTCGTGCTCCCCCCTCTCTCTTTCTCTCCCTCTTTCTTTTCCTCCATTGAAGCATCCTCTCTAAGCTTCTTATCCAAGGCTCGTCTTGGTGGTGAAGCTCCTTCTTCCATGGCTTATTCCCTAGTGGATGGCGCCTCCTCTCACCTCTTCTCCTTTGTCTTCCACTGCATCTCCTTGGTGGAAAATCACCATTAAAGGACCTCATTGAAGCTCAAAGATCCAACCTCCATAGAAGCCCCACAAGCAAGCTTCCATCACTTGGGAGGAATGAAAAAAGTTATGAAAGAAGACATAAAAGGAATAAGGGTGATGAAAGAGGAGGAGACTTAAGAGGAGTAAAGACCTAAGTACCTTCTTTCCAAGGAAAAAGTGATCCTGAGGCCTATCGAAGTTGAACAAATATTTTCCTACGATAATGAAGAGAGGAAGGTAAAGGTGGCAACCCTTTAATTTTTTGATTATGCCTTAATTTGGTGGGACCAAGTACAAAAGGACACAGAACGAAATAGGGACTACCCCGTAGATACTTGGGAGAAGATGAAAAGTTTGATGCGAAGGAGATTTATACCTTCATGATACCATAAAGAGTTGCACAAAAAACTCTAAAGGCTTACCCAAGGAAGTAGAAGTGTGGATGAGTACTTCAAAGAGATAGAGGTGGCCATGATAAGGGCCAGTGTTGTTGAAGAAAGGGAGGCTACCATGGTACGTTTCCTTTATGGAAGACTCCCGTACACATCTCAAGGAAGGTATAGTTTTTAAGAACTCTAACAAATTTCCTTCTACTAATAACTCATCTTCTTCTAAGATTAAGAACATCAAGTGCTTCAAGTGTTTGGGAAATTGACACATAGTGTCACAATGCCCAAACATAAGAACATTGGTGTTGAGGAAAAATAGAAGCATCTCTAATGACTCATGTCCAAATTCCCCACCAACAAGTGAAGGAGAAGAAGAGTATGATGAAGCCTATGCTCTAGATGGAGACTTGTTAATAGTAAGGAGACTTTTGGGATGTCAAGTCATAACAAAGTACCAATAAAAATAAAATATTTTCCATACTAGATGTCTCACTCAAAGGAAGGTTTGTTCTTTTATCATTGATAGTGGGAGTTGCACTAATGTGGCAAGCAAGAGGATGGACACTAAACTCAACCTAAAGACTATTGCACATCCTAAGCCATGCAAGCTTCGATGGCTAAGTGAAGAGAGAGAGAGAGAGTTTTTCTTGGACCAACAAGTTTTGATTAATTTTCCCACAGGGAAGTATGTAGATGAAGTAATATGTGGTGTAGTTCCCATGAAAACTTGTCACATTCATCTTGGGAGACCATGGCAATTTGATAGGAGTATTATTTATGATGGTCATTCCAATAAGTTCTTCTTTGTACACAGTGATTGTAAATTCACACCTGTATATTTAACTCAAAGGGAGTTATGTGAGGATCAAAGCAAAATGAGAATGAAAAGAGAGCAAGAGAGAAAAAAATAAAAGAAAATGAGAATTAAGGAAACAATTAAAGAGTTGGCATGAAAGAAGGAAAAGAAAGTGACCATGGGGGGAAGAAAAATGAGAAAGAGAGAAGAAAAGAAAGTTTGTTTGTAAAAGAAACTGAGGCAAAGAGAATGCTTCTTCTAGCTAGGCAATCTATGAATTTTTGTGCACACACTAACATTGAGATTTTGGATAGTGGTTATAACTCTCTTTTGAAATAAATTGGGTGTTCTAACAAAAGGAAGAGGTGCAACCAAGATTCATTAGAACTCATTCCTACTGCCCCTTTACTTAGAAGGTTAACTTGGGAGAGGATTTGGTTTAAGCCCGAATGATGTAGGTCCACGTGGACCTTGTAGGCCTTGGATCTTCTTCATTAATGGAGTCCTTTGCTTCTTGAAGTTTAATGGCAGCAGAATGGATAAGGAACAAAGATGATGGGAGACACCACTTCAAGGAAAAGATGAGTCAAGAACAAGCTCACCACCATAGGAAGCCATGGATAAGAGCTTAAAGGTAAGAGAAGATGAGTGGAGGGAGAAGGAGAGAAAGAGCACGAAATTTTGTGCCTCAAATGAGGTATGAACTTTAAAGTGTAATTCTCAAATGATCAAAGTTGAAAAAATGCACGCACAAGGCCTCTATTTATAGCCTAAGTGTCACACAAAATTGGAGGAAAATTTGAATTTCTATTCAAATTTCACTTGAATTTGAATTTGAATTTGTGGAGTCAAAATTGCACTAATTATGATTAGTGAATTTTAGCTATGGTTCAGCCCACTAATCCAAGATCAAGTCCAAGATTCTCCACTAAGTGTGCTTAGGTGTCATGAGGCATGTAAAACATGAAGGACATGCACAAAGCGTGACTATATGAGGTGGCAATGAGGTGTAACAAGCAAATGCTCACCTCCCCCTTAAGATGGTCCAAAATTTAATTGGATTGGGCTTCTCCCAATTCAATTAAATTTATCTCCCAACATGCACACATCAAATAGTGCACTTAATGCATGTGAAATTACAAAACTACCCCTAATACAAAAACTAGTCTAGATGCCCTAAAATACAATGGATGAAAAATCCTACATTACTAGGGTAACCTCCCTACACTATGAAGCCCTAAATACAAGGCCCAAAAATAATGAAACCTTTATCTAATATGTACAAAGATAAGTGGGCTCATACGTAGCCCATGGGCTTGAAATCCACCCTAAGGCTCATGAGAACCCTAGGGCCTTCTCTTGTATCTCTGGCCCAATTTTCTTGAAGTCTTCTATCCAATGCCCTTGGGGGGTAGGCTTGCATCATTCCATACCCCTTGAAAAGGATTTGATCTCAAATCCAGATGTTCTTGATACTCTGGGCTTCTTCCCTCAATACCTGTAAAAAGAATAAAAACATATATATTAGTGGTGTTTGGTATGTTGGAGTAAGGTAAGGTCTGAAAAACCATTTCTTGGGCATCTTCCCATGAGGGAACATGGTTCCTCACCAACTCAATAAGTGGTGCTACAAGTATAGAAAAATATGGGACAAACCTTTTGTAAAAGTTTGTTAAGTCATGGAAGCCCCAAATTTTCCTTATACTTGGTGGAGTGGGTCACTTAGGAATGACCTTTATTCTCTTAGGGTTCATGGAAACCCCTTGATCACTATTTAAAAAATTAAGGAAAGTAATGCAATAAAACATATCTTTTTCTGTATTTTCATGTTGATTATTCCTACCAAAAAGTACGACAAACCTAAGGTGTCCCACATGAGCACCTAAGTTTGTATTGAAACTAAAAATAAGAACAAACCTACCTAATGAGTCCCTATGTATGTGAATCATGAAGATGCTGGATGCATGGGTGATTTTACAAAACAGGATTGCACCACTCAACACATTTATCATACCGCCTATCATAGGGATTCAGTGCCTTATAATACCTATTTTGGGCACCAACAAAGCACAAGGAGTTAAGCCCTTACGAACCAAACCCTCATCCAACAACTCCTTTACTTGAGAAATAACCTCAAGCTCAAGAGGTATGGTAGTGCTAAGGGATGTTTCCCTTGATAGGAGAAGGTAGAAAGATTTTTTAAGGAGTGCTCTTTTGATATCACCTTTTGTTGCAAAATGATTTTCCTTCTTAACAATCTTCTTGGGTGGGGAATGATAGTGAGGTTCAACTTGGAAACTAATCTTGTGCTACAACAATTGCAACAAGATCCACTATCCACAATGAGAGAACAAGTTTTATCTAAAATTTTGCATCTTGTATGAAAGATGTTCTCTCTTTGGGATTGAGATAGATCACAAGATTGACCTCCAAGGAGCCTTCTAACTGTTAGGAGGTCACCTTCTTCTTGGGGGTAGATTTCGTCACTAGATTCTTCCCTTTTTGCTTCTTCACTTTCACTAGAGGAAGGTGAAGTTGTAATCTCATCTTGGCTACTATAAATGTGTTGGCCCCTCATAATCATGGTTTTCTTGGTAGGGCATTGAGAAGCAATGTGTCCTCTTCCAAGACATTTAAAACACTTTATAGAGCTAGTCTTCTCTTGCATACTAGCCTTAGGGGGTTACTTTTCTGTCGCAACCTACCCTTCGGCGGGAGGGCGACGCGTGACTCGCGGGATGCGTGTTCCACAAAAGGAATACGCGCGGAGTCGCCACCAACGTTTATTTGAGGAAAACGTCGGAAAAACCAGAAAAGACGCGATCTACGAACTTTTAAGTGAAAGGTTCGGGAGTTGTATTTACGCACGGGGAAGGTATTAGCACCCCACACGTCCGCCCCAAGGGACGGCAGCCTTTAATCGAATGTGCAAACATGACTTTGATTTTTTATGTTCCCTTTTTATGTCCTTATATCCTTTATACCCTTTTTATATTTTTCTTTTTTGTGGTCGGCAAGGGTGTTTCCCTTTGCTCCTACGTATTCCTCAATTTGGGATGAGAAAATCAGACCTACGTAGTTCTTTTGGAACAAAGTGTTTGGTTAAGTTGTTTTTTTTATCTTTTTGCAAGATATATTTTGATTGAAAAAAGGTCATTTGAGGTGTTGGACCATTAAATGATCTTTTGATTTTGAAAGGAGAGAAACGTTAAGGTGTTGGACCATTAACGATCTCTCGGGGTGGTCGACAAAAGTGGGGCTTTTGCTCCTACGTATCCTCAATTGCGATGAGGAAATCAGACCTACGTAGTTCTTGCAAAAGCGGTAAAGTCACATGTTGATTTTATGCTTTTGAACGGTCCATGTTAACCGATAAAAGCAAAGAGGACCGTTTAAGGCGTTGGACCTTAAAACGGTTTTTAGTGATTTTCGGACAAAACTTGATTTGTGAGTCTATTTTAGTCTTAGTTTCACTTTGGTTATTAATCAATTCATTCAAGGAAACTTCCAAAGAAAAACGTCCGATTGATTTTTTTAATTTATTTTATTCAAAGATATTTTGATTATTTTATTATTATTTTTCAAGATATTTTGATTATTTTATTATTATTTTACTTTTTTTTGGTTTAACCGAGGTTATAGCGTGAACGATCGGTTAGATTTCGTTTTAACAGTGATTAAACGAGATTACAACACAAATGATCGGTTGAAATTCATTTTATCATTTATTAGACGAGAAAACGGCTTAAATAAATGGTTAAAGCACGTTAAAAACGGAAGAAAAGAAAACTGAAAGTAAACGAAATTAAAGTGAAAGTAGACAAAACAAGAAATGAATTGAAAGTCTCGGATTCGAAAACTTACCCGTTGAAGAACGAAGAACGAACGAAGAACGGATGAAGAACGGTGAAGAACGACGAAGAACGATGAAGAATTTCCACAGAATCGCTTACGGAAGCGTTACGGAAGTACTTCGACTTGATTTTTCTTCACGAAAACGTGTTTTTTGCCCAAAATAGCCGAAATGCATAGCCAAAGGGATCTTGAACATTTTGAAACAGCTCCCCCCTCCCCTATTTATAGAAAAAAAGGGAGGTGCTTGCCGCCCAAAGACTTAATGAAGAAGATTTCTAAGCGCACCCGAATTACTAAGTTCACCCCCCTTTTCGTATTTTACGGAAAAGTTACGGAAGCCTTACGGAACTGTTTTCGAATTTGATTTTCATCTTTTTTCTCTTCCCTTTCACCAATGTTAAGTGGAATATGCTTACCCAAAGTTTTCGGAAATTTTACGGAAGTATTACGGAAGCCGCGGAAGCCCCGAAAACCATTTTTCAAAAACGTGGAGGAGCTTGCCGCCCAGTTGCTTCCTCCTTAAGCAACCCAACTTCCAAAATGTTCTGGAAGGGCCTAGATTTGAATTTCTATTTACACCCCTATCTTGATAAGTTCACCCCCCCTTACCTTTTTTGGTGATTCTTTTTTCGTAAAGTTACGGAAACTTACGAATCTCGTAACGATACTTGTTTTCTTTCCGTAATGTTACGGAACCTTGCGGATTACATAATCATCCCCTTTTTGACTTACGGAATGTTACGGAATCTCACTTAATTATGCAACGATGCTTCCATTTTATTTCCGGTGTGTCACGGAAACTTACGGATTGTGCATCAATATTTTTTTGGTTTTTCGGCATGTCCTAGAATTTCACAAATTGCCTAATGATGGGTACCAAGCACCTCACAAGGACCAAAGAAAGGTCGCATGTCATCAAGCAAAGGTCCCCGGACGAAATTAGGGTATGACATTTTCTATTGTCTTCCCCTTATTATTGGAGATAAAAGGAAAGTAAAGATAAGACACTAATTTCGTTCCTCTCGATTTGACGAGAGTCGCGGGTGACCATAAATTGAAGTAGGTGTCCTTTTAAGTTGTTGCTCTACCCTTATGCAAAGTAGGACTAGGTCATCTAGGTCCCTATAAGGAAGCAGCTCAACCTTGTCCTTCACTTCCATATTAAGTCCACTAAGGAACCTAGCAATGCTTGTTCTTTCCTCCTCTCTAAGCCCAGCTCTCAAAAGGAGTAGTTCCATTTGTTTCCTATACTCTTCAACACTCATACTCCCTTGTCTAAGCCTTTGGAGCTTTCCATAAGCTCCCTTCCATAGTAGGAGGGGATGTGCCTCTTCCTAAGGGCACTTTTCAAGTCATTCCAATACTCTACTAGAGGATCCCTATGAAGTCTTCTTTCCCAAACTAGGGAAGTCCACCAATAGAGGGCATACCCTTGGAAGCTAAGGGTAGCCAAAGGAACCTTCCTTTCCTCACTTGTATGATGGCAAGAAAAGAGTTGCTCAACCTTCATTTCCTAATCTAAACAAGCCTCTACATTATCCTTTTCGTGGAAGTATGGGAGGTTAATGTTAGCCTCTTGAGGATTTCTTTCCTTTTCTCTCCTATGGGAATGAGGTCTAGGATGTGACCTATTCCTTCCTCCATAATAGTTACTAAGTTCTTCACTCAGGCTCTTGCAAGAGTCATGACTACCATAGGAGGCATATTTTTCTTTTCTTAACTCTTTCATTATTTTTCTTCTTTCTTCCTCTCTTATTTGTTCTCTCTCATCTTGATTTATTTCTACCCTCTCTTTTCCTTTTTATTTTCTTTATAGTTTCTCTTTCCATAACTTAAGGGAACTCAACTCATCTAAGATTCTAGATAGAAGATCCTTATGACTAGTACCATCACCAGTAACACTAGATGAATGATGACATATGTTGGTTCCTAAGTTGTGGTTCTTTCTTATTGGGGGTTTGCAGAAGGTAAAAGCTAGGGTTCAAAAGAACTCAAGATAAGCTAGAAGAAACTATTATGTAATTACAAGATAAACTAGGTGTGACTAATAAAGAAAATAAGCTATGAAAGTAAGCAAGAAATTAAAGTGCAAGAAATGTAAACTAGGCGGATCCTAGGAGTGTTTGGATGACCACATTTAAGGTTCCCAACAAAACACTCACTATCCTAAGGGAAAATTGCCTAAAATTATTACACACAAATGGAAGTTTGGTAACCTATTGAAGGTTCCCAAAACACTTGATGCAATCCTACCCCGCAAGGGCATTGGATAGAAGACTCCAAGTAGATTGGGCTAGAGATGCAAGAGAAGGCCTTAGGGTAGATTTCGGGCCCGTGGGCTAAGTATGAGCCCACTTATCTTTGTACATATTAGATTAAGGTTTCATTACTTTTGGGCCTTTTATTTAGGGCTCCATAATGTAGATATGGTACTCTAGAAATGTAGGATTTTTCAGCCCCTGTATTTTAGGGCACCTAGACTAGTTTTTGTGTTAGGGGTAGTTTTGTAATTTCACATGCATTAAGTGAATATTGAATGTGTGTGTTGGAAAATAAATTTAATTGAATTGGGAGAAGCCTAATCCAATTAAATTTTAGAGGGGGAGGTGAGCATTTGCTTGCTACACCTCATTGCCATATCATATAGTCACACTTTGTGCATGTCCTTCATGCTTTACATGCCTCATGACACCTAAGCACACTTAGTGGAGAATCTTGGACTTTATCCTGGATTAGTGGGCTGAATCATAACTAAAATTCATTAATCATAATTAGTGAAATTTTGGCTCCAAAATTTGGCTTCACAAATTCAATTTCAAATCCAAGTGAAATTTGAATAGAAATTCAAATTTCCCTCCAATTTTGTGTGACACTTAGGCTATAAATAGAGGTCATGTGTGTTCATTTTTTTCAACTTTCATCATTTGAGTATTACACTTCAAAGTTCAGACCTCTTTTGAGGTACAAAATTTCGTGCTCCTTCTCTTCTTCTCCCTCCACTCATCTTCTCCTACCTTCAAGCTCTTATCCATGGCTTCCTATGGTGGTGAGCTTCTTCTTGACTTATCTTCTCCTTGAAGTGGCGTCTCCTCTCAACTCTTCTTCTCCATTCCACTTCCATTAAAATTCAAGAAGCAAAGGACTCCATTGATGAAGAAGATCCAAGGCCTACAAGTTCCAATGGAGCTACATCAACACTTCCAATGAAAGGCCTTTTTGTTACAAAACTTGAAATCAATGAAGGTAAGTAAATTTCCAATTACAAAATTACAAAAGGGTCCTCAATTTTGGTGGTTGTTCTCTCTTTGGTGCTTCACTTAATTTGGAGTGCTTCTTAGTCCAATAGCTCTTAAGGTGGTTGGCCCCTTGCTTCTTGACTCAAATTCTTCAAGGGATGGCACCAATCCTCCTTTCCAATTCCCTATATGGCAACTCACAAACAAGGAAACAAAGAGACAAGCAATAACCAAAGACCAAAAATATGAAATAAAAGCTAAACTGATAGATTTTTAACAAGACAAATTTTCAAAGATTATTCAACAATTAAAGCAATGAAAAGTACACAAAAGCAAGCTAGGACTCAAAGAGAAACCTAGAATGGCTCTAGAGTAGAGTAGAAAAACTATATAAAAAAAAAACTCAAGAAACCTCTAGTTTTGGCACTTGTTTTCACACTAGTTTTAAATTGAAATTTCATAACTAAGATTGGTATAAAATAGGCACCAATTATAGAACAAATTTTGAGCCAAACAACAAGCACACTTCCCTTTCACTTTTTTTTTTCAGGACATTGATTTTCCTGCCAACGTGTATGATTTTTCTTATTTTTTCCATTTATCCAAATCACTTGGTTCATTTTTTATAATTTTGGTTCAGATTTCTAGAAAATTCATTAAAAATTTCTGCTCAAAGTTCATAGTGACCAATTCCCAGTAATTGTTACAAGTTCGTATGTTCAAGCTGCCAGCACCAGAGATTTGAACCTAGAAATCAAGAGTAGTGTTTATGGTGCTTAAGGCTTGGATAGTTACAATTTGTGTTTGATTATGGTCAATTGGCTTGAATAACATAATTCAAGAGAGCTTAAGACTTATTTTGATTCACAAATCCAGCTACAACTCAGCACCACAACTCAACTTCTTCATAGACATCATATAGAAAACTTAGAAAACAAAAAAAAAAAAAGTTCAACAACAAGACTACTTCTGGGAATTGATTTAGAACAAGTTACGAAATAAATAACATGCATGAATTAGACTCAAAATTCAAAAGATAGGATAAGAATGACAAGAATACATGAACAAATGTATCTAGAATTCAATCAACCAAAATCAAAATTCAACACAAACTTAGAACACAATGTGACAATTATTATGACTAAACATGACTCTAAGACAACATGGATTAAGTGATTTACACTTAGATTTTTGTGTTTTTTTTCTAATTAATATTTTTGAAGAAAATTTAGATCTAAAGGTTCAGCATAAGAAGATTATGACTGAAAAATGATAGAACCTAAAATCAACACAAAAACATGATTCAAGAGTAGATATATAAAATTTGAACCATAGAAATGGAATTACAAGTGTAGATCTAAGATTTAATCGATTTTTTTTAATCTACTCTAAACAGAACCAAACCACAAGACAATGAAGGATATACATGGAGAATAAGATGAAGAAAAAAGAATTAACATGAATTGACCGAACAAAAAGATAGAGGAAGCAAAAGAACATCACCTAGACGAAGATGCTCTAATAACACATGATGTAGCTCCATGTGGAGCTTGTAGCCCTTGGATCTTCTTCATCAATGGAGTCCTTTGCTTCTTGAAGTTTAATGACAGTGGAATGGAGATGGAAGAAAGATGATTGGAGATGCCACTTCAAGGAGAAGATGAGTTAAGAATAAGCTCACCACCATAGGAAGCCATGGATAAGAGCTTGAACGTAGGAGAAGATGAATGGAAGGAGAAGGAGAGAAAGAGAATGAAATTTTGTGCCTCAAATGAGGTATGAACTTTGAAGTGTAATTCTCAAATGATAAAATTTGAAAACATGCACACACAAGGCCTCTATTTATAGCCTTAAGAGTCACACAAAATTGGAGGGAAATTTGAATTTCTATTCAAATTTCACTTGAATTTGAATTTGTGGAGCCAAATTTGGAGCCAAAATTTCACTAATTATGATTAGGAAATTTTAGCTATGGTTCAACCCACTAATACAAGATCAAGTACAAGATTCTCCACTAAGTGTGCTTAAGTGTTATGAGGCATGTAAAGCATGAAGGGCATGTAGAAAGTGTGACTATATGATGTGGCAATGGGGTGTAGCAAGCAAATGCTCACCTCCTCCTTAATATGGTCCAAAATTTAATTGGATTGGGCTTCTCCCAATTAAATTTATCTCCCAACACACACACACATCAAATAGTGCACTTAATGCATGTGAAATTACAAAACTACCCCTAATACAAAAACTAGTCTGGGTGCCCTTAAATACAAGGGCTGAAAATTCCTACATTACTAGGGTACCCTCCATACACTATGAAGCCCTAAATACAAGGTCCAAAAATAATGAAATCCTAATCTAGTATGCACAAAGATAAGTGGGCTCATACTTAGCCCATGGGCCTAAAATCTACCCTAAGGCTCATGAGAACCCTAGGGCCTTTTCTTGCATCTCTGGCCCAATCTTCTTGGAGTCTTCTATCCAATGCCCTTGGGGGGTAGGATTGCATCATCGAATATAAAGCCTACAAGGCACATATGAGCTTCCTGGAAAATTTGAAGAGACTAACTTAATTTCTTTTAATGTAGGTATTAGAGGATTAAATACGAGGGAAAATTTCCTCAAAGAAGGAGGAAATGATAGAG
The DNA here is from genome assembly GCF_000004515.6 of Glycine max. Taxonomy (NCBI): domain Eukaryota; kingdom Viridiplantae; phylum Streptophyta; class Magnoliopsida; order Fabales; family Fabaceae; genus Glycine; species Glycine max. The sequence goes on from NC_016088.4 coordinate 22,969,503, forward strand.
ATCAAGGAAAACCTTTAATGGAAAAACAAAGAGCTTCAGAGAGGAAGAACCTAATTGTGCTAGGCGGCCTAACACAAAGAACCAGAGCTAAGAAATCAAAGGAGATGTTGTAGGAAAAAAGAGATCAATACCTACAAGCTCAAGCTTTAAGTGAGAAAGAAGAGCCCAAGATGCATTTGATCCAAGTGGAATAACAATGTACCAACTATGCGCTTGCCATATGATTTATTTTAGTATTTTGAATATGTTTTAATTGTAATAAATGGGTTATTATGACACTAAAGCCCAATTACTAACATTAGATTAGGTTTCTTTTGAATTCAATTTAAGATGTAATTTGAGCCTTTGCTTTAATTTCTTTAAGATTAGATTTAGCCATCAACTTTATTAAGAGGGAGGCACTAGTTGTGGCCTATAAGTAGCCTTGCACTTTCTTGCTTTTGGGTAGATTGAAATAGGATTAGAATTTCACTCATTTTGTGCCTCTTATGGGTTCTTAGATTGAACTTTTCTTAATTCTTAAAGGTTTTCATACCTTTGTGGCAATTTTTTGCTTGACTTATCACTCTCTTTGGAGTATGGCATCTTCCCCTACACTTTTTTCTTCTCCATCTTTTTCATTTTTGTTTCATTTGCTAGTTCTTAATTTCATGTGAATAATTTAATGTTTTCATCCTTGCACAACTTTCCTCTATTCCTTTTGTTTATATGTGTGTCATTCCCATAAAGCTTAGAGCTTTCTTTGATTAAGTATGCCATTGTTGTAAGGATTAAGGAAGTTTATTTCAAATTCTTATCTCTCTTTCATCTTTAATTCTATTAAACATGAATACACTCAAGGAAGATCTGCAAAAACAATATGATTCATAACTAGGATCGTATCATGCACCCTTAAATATTTTCCTAAATCCTCCGTGCTTTGGAAACCACATTTTTCAATAATAGCCTCCCTTATATTCTGTTAAGTCTACCAAAAAATTAAATCCTTAAGGTTTTTATGTTAACAAATTATAAATTTTGTGTTAACCTTTCATGCTTAAGCTACAGGTTTATTTATCTCTATGAGATACAAGCAGAAAGCATGAACAAAAAGGATGTGGACGATAACTAAAGTATCAGTCATTGGATGATACTGCCTTGGTGTCTAGTCTTAAGAAGACAAGTGCTTTTGCACTTGGTTAATAGTACAAAGGTGTTCGCTTCCGGAAAGTGCACCGGATCACGCAAGTAGTATAAAATGGTAAGAACCGAGTATCGAACTCTTAGGGAACTTGTGTTACTTGGTAAAGCTATTTCAGTGAATAGGCATCTACTGTGAAAAGAGATGTGTTCACTATGAACAGGTGTGTAAACTAACTATGAAAAGGGAAAATCACATGAGTAATGATGCGTAAAGACAAGTAGACGACACGTTGGTCTTCCTAATAGGTGTCTGATGTTAGAAGGATATTCTCTACTTAACAATGCTCATGCGTTCTATGGTGTCTCCTGAAATGCTAAACCCCGATTCCTCATGATAGTCTAGCCTAATCCTGATCAAGCATCATCCGTAGATTCCTCTTGTTGGACTAAACTCGTCCAGGACCGCATTAAGACAAACATACAATAACTAGGTTACTGTACCCCGATTCCTCGTGAAAATATGACAAACTAGCCCCGTCCTATCAAGTTTTAAGAATCAAACCAATTTTCACTATTGAATGATCCTAAAAACACATGCATCAACATGATCAAGGAAAAAGCATGGTAGAATGAAGTTCTGATAGCACAGTGAACACACAAAACATCATTAAATAGATCAAAAAAATATATTTACATCAAGTACCTACAACGAAGATCCAACAGAGGATTTAGCTTTCCATAACTGGGAAGCTTCCTTTACAACAAAGAGAAGAGAAAGATGAAAGATTGAAAAAATAAAAGTAGTGGGGATGTATCCTAATAATAATAATCTAAAAAGAAAAAATCATCATCAGGAATCAACAATGTCAACAGTGTCTAAATTGGGGAATCAGTGAGAGCAACAACTTCTCCAGATGACGAACCAGAAAGATCAGCAATTCCTCCAACTAGGGAAGCAGGGGGGTCAGCTGTTTCTCCAGCTGGTGAATCAGGAGGGGCAGCAGCTTCATCTAATGATGCATCGAAGATGAGAATTAGAGGTGGAGATGGGGGAACTACTTCAAGCTCAGGAGAAGGAGGTGGATTCACCATTGGAGTTCGTGGCTCAATTGGCATTGGTTCAACCCGTGTTGGTGCGGGCTCAGGAGGAGCAGCCTCATTGGGTCTCACCAATGGAAGTTGAGCTTCAGGCCAGGCTACTTTCTCAAGAAAATACTCCAGAGGTATGATTGGCCTGTTCTGAGCCAACTCTCGCAGGATGTGCATGATAATAAGTTGTCCTCTAAATAGGCTCTGAAGCTTAGGGACTAAGGTTTGCGGGTGTTGAGCGTCTGGTTCTATGGCTGCTGATGTTGGATCAAGTGGCCTCAGAATAATTAAGAAGGGGGGGTTGAATTAATTATTCCTAAACCTTTACTAATTAAAAATTACTCTTCTAAGGCTTTTACTAAATTGTTAAGAGAATGAGGAGTAGAAGAGAAACTTAACAGAAAGTAAAAGCAGAAATTAAATGCACAACGGAAAGTAAAAGAGTAGGGAAGAAGGAGACAAACACATAAGAGTTTTTATACTGGTTCGGCAACAACCCGTGCCTACATCTAGTCCCAAAGCGACCTGCGGTCCTTGAGATTTCTTTCAACCTTGTAAAAATCCTTTTACAAGTAAAGATCCACAAGGGATGTACCCTCCCTTGTTCTCTTTGAAACCCTAGTGGATGTACCCTCCACTTGAACTGATCCACAAGAGATGTACCTTCTCTTGTTCTCAGTCAAACCCAAGTAGATGTACCCTCTACTTGTACCACAAAGGATGTACCCTCCAATGTGTTAAGACAAAGATCTCAGGCGGTTAAACCTTTGATACTTTGTGAATGGGGATACAAGAGAATTCTCAGGCGGTTAGTCCTTTGAATACTTTTGTATAAGGGAAAGGGAAGAATCAAAAGAATTCTCAGACTGTGTCATTTTGAATTCTTTGACAAGGGAGAAAGGAGACACAAAAGAATTCAGGCGGTTAGTCCTTTGTTCTTTTGGAAAAGGGAGAAGAGAGACACAAAAAGAGTTCAGGCGGTTAGTCCTTGGTGAATTCTTTTTGGCAAAGGGAGAAGAGATGAAAAGAATGAATAGCACAAGTTCTCAAGGTTTAGAAAACCAGAAAACTTTGGAAAGCTTTTGGTACAAAGAAGAAGAAGAAGTTCAAAGAGTTTTAGGGCTTGTAAAAGATTGATTGAATAAGTGTTCAAGATTCTTGAAATGCAAAACAAAGCCTTACTTTTATAGACTCTTCATGTCTGGTCAAGACAACCATTTGAAGAGTTATAACTTCTAGAAAAACTTAAAAACCAATTTGAAAAAGTCAAAAACTATTTGAAGAGTTACATCTTCTAATTTATTTAGAAACAGTCACTGGTAATCGATTACCAAATCAGTGTAATCAATTACACAAGGCTTTTATGTGAAAGGATGTGACTCTTCGCATTTGAATTTGAATTTCAACGTTCAAAGGCACTGGTAATCGATTACCAAAACATTGTAATCGATTACAACTTTTTGAAATTAATTGGAACGTTGTAAATTCAATTTGAAAAATTTTCAAAAACATTTTGCTACTGGTAATCGATTACAGCAATCTGGTAATCGATTACCAGAGAGTAAAAACTCTTTGCTAAACATGTTTTGTGAAAAATCCATGTGCTACTCAGTGTTTGAAAAAACCTTTTCATACTTATCTTGATTAAGTCTTCTCTTGAGTTCTTGAACCTTGATACTTGAATCTTGATCTTGATTCTTAAAGCTTGATCCTTGAATCTTGATTCTTGAATTCAACTTTCCTCTTGAATCTTGAAGTGTCCTTCAACCTTTCGTCTTGAGTCTTGAATTGTTCTTGATTTCTTCTTGAACATCTTGAACTCATCCTTTGATTGACCTTTGAGCTTTTTGTCATCACCTTTGTCATCATCTTTTGTTATCATCATTGTTATCATCAAAACATCTTTGAATCACTTTTGATTCACCATGAAGCTTTGCTTATACAATCTCCCCCTTTTTGATGATGACAACTTCTGAAATCAAGAAACACACACACACTTTTTCCTAGTCGATCACTCACATAAATTCTCCCCATTTTTTTTTGAATTTATGCTTTTCTTAAAATCAAGTTGATTACTCATGTGAATTCTTGATTTAATCCCATTTCTCTCCCCCTTTGGCATCAACAAAAAGCCAAAGTGCGTATCAAACTTGAAGTATTCAAATATAACTTAAACATCCATACAATATTCATGGAAAATATCAACCAAATCATGAAGCAAGAGCAATAATAGATTAACTATAAAATCCATATAGTCAAATAGCAAACTTAATATTTGTTCAAACATACCATGTGTCGCAACATGCCCTTCGCGGGCGAGCGAGGGCGAGACTCACGGGTGCGCTTTCCAAAGGAGGAAAGATTCGCGGAGTCGCCACCAACGTTTATTTGTGGAAAACGTCGGAAAAACCGAAGGAAACTGGTCAAAATGAAAATTCTAAGTTCGGGAGTTGTATTTACGTTTGAAGAAGGTATTAGCACCTCTCACGTTTGTCTCAAAGGACAACAACCTATTTTTTAGAATTGTGGGAATTGTGTTACCTTAACTTTATTTCTTTTTATTTTTTGAGGTCGACAAAAGCGGGGCTCTTGCTCCTACGTACCCTCCATCGAAGAGGGAATCAGACCTACGTAGTTCTTTCTTATGCGTGAATCAAATGATTCTTTTAACTTGAAAGGTGATCATTTTAAGGCGTTGGACCTTAAAAATGATCCATTTTACTTGGTAAGAAATTGAAATGATAAACTTTCAAAACCCTATTTTTTGTGGACAAGCTTGACTAGGCGAGTTGATTTTAGCCTTAGTTTCACTTTAGTTATTAGTCAATTCAATTAAGAATGAGAAATCCCAAAGAGAAAACGTCCGATTGATTTTTCGCTTTATTTTACTAAAAGGGTATTTTTTTATTATTATATTATTATTTTACCTTTTTTTTGATTTCCAACGTGGTTATGGCACGACCGAACGGTCGGAATTCATTTTAACCAAAATTAACGGATGATACAATTCAAACGATCGGTGGAAATTTATTTTATTTTTAGATTAAGCGAGAAATGACTTAAATAAATGGCTTAAGCACGTCAAAAGGGGGTATAAAAAGCAAATGAAAACGAGAATAAAAATACATGAAACAAAATGTGGACCACCACGGGTACATAGAATGAATTGAAAAGCTCGGTTTGAGGTACTTACCCGTTGAAGATTGAAGAAAACGAAGAACGAAAGATGAATGTTGAAGAACGGTCGAGAATCTTCGCGTAATTACTCACGGAAACGTTACGGAAGCGCCTCGGCTTGGATTTTCTTCACAGAAATAATTTTCCTCAGCAATTTCGAGAGAGAGAGAGAAGTGCCAAGAAGGCTGAACCCCTTCTCCCTTCACTCCTCCCTCTATTTATAGCAAAATAGGGGAGGAGCTTGCCACCCAGCTCGCCCAGGCGAGCAAGGTTGCTTCCTCCAGAAGCAACAACCTTCTGGAGGAAGGATCTGGAAGGCCCAAGTGGGCCAGATTGCTATTTGTACCCCCATTTTACTAAATGCACCCCCTTCTATTTTTTTGGTAATTCTTTTTCCGTAACGTTACGAAACTTCACGAATTTCGTAATGATACTTATTTTTCTTCCGCAAGGTTACGAATCCTTACGGATTATGTATTTACTCTTTTTTAGCTTTCGAAGAAGTTACGGAAACTTACGGATTGCGCAAAAACACCTCTTTTCGATTTCTGCCACATTACGGAATTTCACGGATTGCGCAAGCCTGCTTCCTTTTGATTTCTGACACGTCTTGGGACTTCATTCATTGTGCAACAAAGGACGCCAAGTGTCTCGAAGCGGCCAATCAAAGGTTTTATATCATCAAATAATAATCCCCGGACGAAATTAGGGTATGATAGTTGCCCGTCTTTACTTACCTCTCATCGGAGATAAGAGGAAAGCAAAGATAAGACACTGATTTCGTCCGTCCTGCCCTTTCCGTGATGATGACTCTCGTCTTTACTCCTTCTTTTTTCTTATGCACAAAACAAAATACAAACAACAACCAGAACAACGAATATAATATACATATACACATATACACATATTTGGCGAAGGAACCGATCCAGAAAACAACAGAAGAACGTGTTTCCCAGTCACCAGAGGCTTCGCGCTTGATAATGGAGGACACATGAACAACGCTAGGTAATGACATTCATGGGGCTCCGAAAAAAGGTGGAGAATGGAGGATTGCCTTGAGGGTCCGCACTTAGGCAATCATGAAACACAGCTCCAAACTCGAAAGTGGAGGACACATGAACGAAAATGCAATTCATGGAGCTCCGAAAAAAGGGGGAGAACGGAGGATTGCCTTGAGGGTCCGCACTTAGGCAATCATGAAACACAGCTCCAAACTCGAAAGTGGAGGACACATGAACGAAAACGCAATTCATGGAGCTCCGAAAAAAGGGGGAGAATGGAGGATTGCCTTGAGGGTCCGCACTTAGGCAATCATGAAACACAACTCCAAACTCGAAAGTGGAGGACACATGAACGAAAACGCAATTCATGGAGCTCCGAAAAAAAAGGGGAGAATGGAGGATTGCCTTGAGGGTCCGCACTTAGGCAATCATGAAATACAGCTCCAAACTCGAAAGTGGAGGACACATGAACAGCGCTAGGCAATAACATTCATGGGGCTCCGAAAAAGGTGGAGAATGGAGGATTGCCTTGATGGTCCGCACTTAGGCAATCATGAAACACAGCTCCAAACTCGAAAGTGGAGGACACATGAACAGCGCTAGGCAATAACATTCATGGGGCTCCGAAAAAGGGGGAGAATGGAGGATTGCCTTGAGGGTCCGCACTTAGGCAATCATGAAACACAACTCCAAACTGGAAAGTGGAGGACCCATGAACAGCGCTAGGCAATAACATTCATGGGGCTCCGAAAAAGGGGGAGAATGGAGGATTGCCTTGAGGGTCCGCACTTAGGCAATCATGAAACACAGCTCCAAACTCGAAAGTGGAGGACACATGAACGAAAACGCAATTCATGGAGCTCCGAAAAAGGGTAAGAATGGAGGATTGCCTTGAGGGTCCGCACTTAGGCAATCATGAAACACAACTCCAAACTCGAAAGTGGAGGACACATGAACAGCGCTAGGCAATAACATTCATGGGGCTCCGAAAAAGGGTGGTTGGCAGGACCAAACGGTCTACCGGGTTCTTCCACCTGAAAGACAAACATGCTTTTTGTAAAGAAAAATAAATCATTCGCGAGAGCACCATATCTTAGAGAAATAATATACTTGTGCCATGGGTAATTTTCCTTGTAACCGAGAATGAAAGGCAGGATGTCAACTTTTAGCTTTCAAATGAACATGCAGGGGAAACATCGGGTTAAGCTGAAAATAAATCACTCATAGTGTATAAAACTCACAAGGCAAGTGTTTTATCCTACTCCCAAACCATAACTACACCATGACTTTATTTTGCACACGATTTCCTATCGAATCAGAGATCACATGTACGATCACGAATCAATAGGATTTTCTCGAGGGTAGTGTTTTTGGAGAGGACGCTGGGTGTTTTGGTCTTTTCCTCTTTGTTCATGTGGGGTGGGATATCGCCAGTCGAGAACGACCTTGAATGGCAATCTGAAGGGAAGACACACCAAAAATGGGTTTTCCTTTGCCGGCAGTCACTTACCTTGCCGAAAATTTATCTGGTCTGAAGATCTTCCGTTCTCTTTCTTTCATTGATCGAGAATTGCTTCTTTTCCCTTTTTACTTCCTTTCGATCTTTGATCGGGAATCCTTCCTTTTCTTTCTTTTTTTCCTTTTCTTTATTTTCATCTTTTTCTTTTTCTTTCTTTCCATTTCTTCCTTTTCTTTCTTTTTACTTCTCCTTCCCCATCCCTTTCTTTGGGAAATCGGGTTTTAGCATTCTATTCGCTCTCCCTTGAGGAGATTCCGCTGTCCTTTGCTTCGGGGGAAGGAATGAGGATTCCTTTTTTACAGGCCAAGGTTCAAAAATGTCTAAGGTTGTGTTTCAATGGGGTCTTTTATCGTGGAAACCCAATCTTGATATCTGGGGCAAAACAAATTAGGGTGTCAAGGTGTCGGTCTCGAGCCGAACTTCCACACTATTCCATAAGGCACGCGTGACAATGATGATTTGAAAACAATGTGCAAAATTAGTCATGGCTACAGCCAGGTGGGCACTCAAGCATCCGATTTATGGCATTGTGACACTACGGTTGGGAACTTACCCAGACAGACCCAACGTTTCCAAGTTATGTTCTTTCATCAGTTCAATGCATTCATCCATTCTTATCTCGGTTTATTCCGGAAAATAAACTCTTAGCATCAGTCCCTTGTTTCCAGAAGATGCATTTGCTCTTTACGAATGATTTATACTTCTTAACTATAACATGTCGACCTTCGCGGTCTTTCTTTCTCTTTACTTTTTGTTTTATTTTTATATATGTTCACTAAAACTATACACCTGTGGTCCTTTATGAGGAAAACCTTTCTTTGTGCATCTATATTTTTATACATGACAAACATTTTCTGTACACGCATTAGAACTCTTCTCTTTACGTCACACGGTCTATATACAAACCCTATTTACATTCAAAGATTTTTCATTTTTCCCAACACACACTTACAGTTCACACAAAAGTTTCTTCATATACACTCGTTGCTCACACACACAAGAATTCCTTTCCACGCATCATTTACACACAAAGACCTTCTATACACATTTTCCTTTTACATACATGTATAGATAAAAACCTTTTTCTTTTCTTTATGAACATGACTTTTATTCACAACGCTTCTTTCTTTTTATTAGGATTTTTGGTTCATTTTATTTTTAGGACGACGTTCCTAAATGAAAAACTCTACACGGTTCCGGAATTTCAACAAACACTATTGACAACAATGAAACAAGTACCGACGTAACAACTCAAACGATATGTATGTACAAAACAAAAGTCAAAACATGAAACAAACGTTAGTCCCTTAGTCAAACAAAAATATGATGATATATACCAAGAAAAATGGAAACAAAAAGAAATATGGATCAAGGAATCTCCCTATCATGTGGCCCTGCTTCCTCCTAAGAAATCAAGTAAATCGGTCATCTCCTCGTCCTCGCGGGCCTCATCTGCCTCGTCGGGAGCCTCTGCTGGCGCCTCTCCTGCCCGGGCCTCAGGCCAATCTCCAGGCCATGCGACCTCTGCCCTAAACTGGTCCGGAGTAGGGCACAGAAAAGAAGTAAAACCCTGGCTCTGCAGGCTGAGGCTCATCTGGTAAAGACAATCATGGGTCTGTATATGAGCCCGGTGGTTGGCCGCCTGCTGGCGAACCAAATGCCGCAAATACTGCTCCGTATCAAACGATCCGGCTGGACCAGCCTGATGAGGTGGCGGCACGTCTGCGGCCTGTGGAGCATTCCCCCGGGCCTGTCTCTGTGTGCAATACTTCTCAATAAAAGCTCGGGTGATGGGCGGCCGAATCACCTTGCTAGGTGTGACGGGGACTCTGAACGACTGACAGAGTCCTGTGATCAAGGCGGGAAATCCCAGGGCCCTGTTGGACTTATCCCAGGGCCCTGTTGGACTTATCCGGGAAATCCCAGGGCCCTGTTTAACGCCGGGAAGGGGCAACAATCGGTCGGTCGTGACCCTATCCCCACTTGCATTCGTCCCCATGTACCTGTAAGTAGGAAATAAAAAAATCCAATGGCCAATCATGTCCGGTCATCGTCTTACCCCGGTTGATTTCCGCAGTCAACTTGTCTCGACTTCTAACCGTGACCCAAGAAAGCCCTGCCCCTATTACCACAAAATATGCATGTGTATGTGCATGTATGAATGTTCCTAATGCGATGACTTTCTTAGTGAAGGCTGGTTAGATTCAATTTTAGACAAGCGTTTGGGGCACCCCCATACACCGAGCGAAGAGGGCTCAAGTTATAACAAATCTAAGACACAAGGTTTGAAACCAAAGGGAGGACTGAAACCTCGCCCATCTTTTCTTTTCAAAGAAACGAGACAAATACAGTGAATGGGAATCCCTAGAGGAAACCAAGAAGAACAAAAACTCAGAATTAAAAGAACATGCAACGGTCCTCTCGATTGCCCCAAATTTCAAGCGTAATATCGTTTAACTACATCGGAGTTCACGGGCGAGGGCAACTCCTCGTCGTCCATGTGGGTGAGTATCAGAGCACCCCCAGAAAAAGGTCTTTTCACCACGAAAGGTCCTTCATAATTCGGGCCCCACTTGCCTCGATTATCTTTAACAGCATGGGACATCTTCTTCAGCACGAGATCCCCCTCGTTGAACTTGCGCGGGCGTACCTTCTTGTCGAATGCGTTCTTTATCCTTCGTTGATACAAACGCCCATGGCTCATGGCGGCCAAACGCTTACCTTCAACAAGGTTAAGTTGGTCGTAGCGTGCTTGAGCCCATTCTGACTCTTCTAGGCCTGACTCCGCCATGATCCTCTGAGAAGGAACCTCTACCTCAAATGGGAGCACTGCTTCCATCCCATAAACCAAGGAATACGGCGTTGCCCCAGTAGAGGTTCGTACCGAGGTTCTGTATCCGTGTAGGGCGAAAGGCAACATCTCATGCCAATCTTTGTATGACACTGTCATTTTTTGAACAATCTTCTTAATATTCTTATTCGCAGCCTCTATAGCCCAATTCATCTTTGGCCGATAAGGGGTAGAGTTATGATGCTGGATCTTGAAGTCTTCGCACATCTCCTGCATCATCTTATTGTTCAGATTGGTTCCATTGTCAGTAATGATCTTCCTGGGGAGTCCGTATTGACAAATCAGCTCCTTCTTTATAAATCTAACTACCACATTCTTTGTGACATTAGTATAAGAAGCTGCTTCGACCCATTAGGTGAAGTAATCTATCGCCACAAGAATGAAGCGGTGACCGTTCGACGCTTTGGGTTCGATGGCCCCAATGACATCTATTCCCCACATGGAAAAGGGCCAAGGGGCGGACATACCATTCAGAGGATGTGGCGGAACATTGACATTGTCCGCGTATGCCTGACATTTATGACATTTCCTGACATGAGCGCAGCAATCGCTTTCCATGGTGAGCCAATAATAGCCGGCCCTAAGGATTTTTCTGGCCATAGCATGCCCATTGGCATGTGTCCTAAAGGAACCCTCGTGGATTTCCTCAATCATGAAGTTCGCCTCTTTGGCATCTACGCATCGTAGGAGGGTCATGTCGTGGTTTCGTTTGTACAGGATGGTACCACTTACAAAGAAACCAGTAGTCAATCTCCTCAACGTCCTTTTGTCATAGTCAGAAATCCCTGGTGGGTATTCTTTGTTCTCGACATACTGCTTGATGTCGAAATACCACGGTTTCCCATCCCGCTCTTCCTCTATTGCATAACAATATGCCAGCCTGCCTTGAGATTTGAATTCGATGTATGGCAGATCCCCGTGTGGGGCAAGTTGAAACATGGATGCCAGGGTGGCTAACACATCAGCCATTTGATTCTCTTCCCGAGGTATGTGGTGGAAGGAAATGTCGTCAAAGTACTTGGCTAACCTCAAGATGTGAGTTTGATAGGGTATCAACTTCGAATCCCTAGTTTCCCATTCTCCTTTCAACTGGCGTATCACCAAAGCTGAGTCTCCATACACCTTGAGTAGTTTTACATCAAAATCAATGGCCGCCTGAACCCCGAGGGCGCATGCTTCGTACTCGGCCATATTGTTGGTACAATCAAAACCTAGCCTAGTCGTGAAAGGAATACACTGATCATCCGGGGATACAAGGACTGCCCCTACTCCGTGACCCAAAACATTTGACGCCCCATCAAAGCAAACAATCCATTTGTCTATGTCCTCGTGCGTTCGCTTCTCTTCAAACAGGGCCATGATATCTTCATCTGGGAACTCGGGGTGCATCGGCCGATAATCCTGGAGGGGTTGCTGGGCCAAATAATCTGCTAAGGCACTTCCCTTTACCGCTTTTTGGGTGACGTAAACGATATTGAATTCAGATAATAGTACCTGCCACCTAGCGATTCGTCTCGTGAGGGCTGGTTTTTCAAAGATGTACTTCACAAGATCCATTTTGGAAATAAGCCACGTGGTATGGCTGAGCATATACTGCCTAAGCCGATGTGATGCCCATACCAGAGCACAACACGTCCTTTCCAGCATTGAGTAATTCATCTCACATGCGGTAAACTTCTTGCTCAGATAGTAGATGGCTTGCTCCTTTTTCCCAGAATCATCATGCTGACCCAACACGCACCCCATAGACTCGTCCAACACGGTCATGTACAGGAAAATAGGTCTTCCTGTTACAGGTGGCATGAGCACTGGGGGATTCGCGAGACTCTATTTGATCTTCTCGAAGGCCTCTTGGCAGTCACTGTTCCACAGGACCGCCTGGTTCTTACGTAAAAGCTTAAAAATGGGCTCACAAGTAGGGGTGAGTTGCGAGATAAATCTCGCGATATAATTCAACCTGCCCAAAAACCCCCGAACCTGCTTCTCCGTGCGTGGTTCCGGCATTTCAAGGATGGCCTTCACTTTCTCGGGATCTATCTCTATCCCTTTCTGACTTACGATAAATCCTAGCAACTTCCCCGACTTCACCCCAAAGGTGCACTTGGTTGGGTTCAGTTTTAATTGGTATTTCCGCAATCTTCCAAACAGCTTACGCAGATTGACAAGGTGTTCGTCCTCAATCCGAGACTTGGCAATCATGTCATCTACGTAGACCTCTATTTCCTTATGCATCATATCATGGAACAACGCCACCATGGCACGCTGATAGGTTGCACCAGCATTTTTCAGCCCGAAGGCCATCACTTTATAGCAGAATGTCCCCCATAGGGTGACGAAAGTGGTCTTCTCTACATCTTCGGGTGCCATCTTTATTTGATTATACCCCGAGAAATCATCCATAAATGAGAAAAGGGTGAATTTGGCTGTATTATCTACCAATATGTCAATGTGTGGCAGGGGAAAATTGTCTTTAGGACTGGCTCGGTTCAAGTCCCGGTAGTCTACACACATTCGAACCTTGCCGTCCTTTTTCGGGACTGGGACAATGTTGGCCACCCACTCCGGGTACTGCGCCACAGCTAAGAAACCTGCATCAAACTGCTTCCTTACTTCTTCTTTAATTTTTAAAAACATCTCGGGTCTCATTCTTTGTAACTTTTTCTTAACCGGGGAAGACCCAGGATTCAAGGGCAACTTATGTTGCACAATGTCGGAATCGAGACCGGGCATGTCTTGATATGACCACGCAAAGACATCTTGATACTCTTGAAGAAGGGTTATTAAGCCTTGTCGGATAGGCGCGGTCATACCGGTTCCTACCTTCACTTCTTTCTTTTCCTCTGTGGTCCCCAAGTTTACCAATTCGGTTTCTTCTTGGTGAGGCTTCATTTCACGTTCTTCCTGAGGGACCAACCTCTCCAACTCTGGTGACAGGACGTCCTCTTCCTCTTCCTCGTTTATCGTTTGGCTTATATCTCGATCGAAATCGATTGTCAAACCCTCGTTGTTAGGATCCTGAAAGAATCGACCCTCATATCTATACCAAACAAGACAAAAGAAACAAAAAACATGCAAAATGATATGAGAAAGGGTGGTACTGCAAGAACAGATGAAACAAGATCTCTTTGTTTATTTAATGAGGTAGGTTTCACAAAACAAAAGAGAAAGGAAATCTATAGGCTCTAATTACATTGAATCAGCGGTATAGACTTCTGACTGGCTTACCACGCGCCAGTTCCCCACTTGGGAATCGGGGTGGCATGGTTGCACAAAACTTGGTGGGTCTTGAGGGAACTCCTCCTCTATTGTGGCCACCTCCTCCTCGGACACCATTCCAGCACTGGTGAAACACTGGCTAATACAGCCGGGCCATACCCTATCCGCCCGAAATCTTGACGGCACATTCCTCCTCCCCGGCATCCTGGGTTCATACCCTAATCCATACTTGTGTGGATTTCCCTTGATATTGACCACGGCGGCATTCCCGAGGCAGTCTTTGCCTAGACCCATTCCGGGCTCAAATCCGTTCCTGAGCATAACACGCGCCACCATTATGGCCGCGTTGGAGAGAGAAGGTAGCGACTGACTTGGTTCCACCGAGGCGCAGCTCACCACCTCAAAGGATTGGAAAGCCGTTTCCAATGATTCTTCCGCCGCTTCTATGTACGGTGCGGAGGAGGGGCAGCTCACTAACATATCCTCTTCACCCGACACTATCACTAAAAGTCCACCCACTGCGAACTTCAATTTCTGGTGAAGCGTTGAAGGGACCACTCCCAGGGCATGAATCCAAGGTCTTCCCAAGAGGCAGCTATAGGCGGGATTTATATCCATTACTTGAAACACCACATTGCAAGTGTGGGGGCCTATCTGAATGGGATTGTCGATTTCCCCCATCACTTCCCGCCGAGTACCATCAAAGGCTCGCACCACCATCGAGCTCGGTTTTAAACGCGATGCACTAAAAGGAAGCTTTTCCAAAGTGGTCTTCGGCATTACATTTAAACTCGATCCATTGTCGATAAGTACCTTTGCGACAACATGGTCCATACATCTCACCGACACATGTAGAGCCTTGTTGTGTCCTCTCCCTTCAACGGGAATCTCTTCTTTCGAAAACGCGATATTATTGTTGGTGGTTATATGATTAACGATGCCTTCGAAACCCTCCACTGAGATATCATGTGCTACATGGGCATCGTTAAGGACCTTTATCAACAGCGCACGATGAGGCTCGGAGTTTATGAGTAGTTCAAGCAAAGAGATCCTTGCCGGAGTTTTATTCAGTTGCTCGACTACCTTAAACTCGCTTTGTTGGATGAGGCGGAGGAACTCATGGGCTTCTTCCAAAGTCACTGTTTTTCCTTGAAGTCCTTCTTTCTTTTCGGCCCCTCTTACTACTGGAGGATCTACTTCTTTCGAGGGGGTGGCTATATCTGTGGGCTCTTGGACCATGGGCGCTTTCCCTTTAGAGGGCAATTCCGCCGGGTGAGGGGAAGAGAACACCCGACCACTGCGGGTTATGCCACTGAGGCCGGTGATGTTGGTTACTTTAGCTGATAGGGAGTCAACTTCGGTTGCAACTCTTTCGCTGGACGCGGGAGGGGTATACTTCCACGGAACGGGCTTATTACTTTGATATGCAAATGGCGTTGGTTTGGGCGTCGTCCAGGGGTATATGGGTGTGGAGCCGGTCCCTTTCCTAGTAAAACATATCACTAGGGCCTTGGGGGTTAAAGGAACCTTCCTCTTTTTCGACTGCATGCAAATTTGTGGTTCTTCCCTCCCTCCTATGGACACTTCAAGCTGCCCGCAATCCATGAGCCGCTGAAGCAATTCTTCCACCGCGGGACAGGTTTCTATGTCATGCGACTCCCCGAGGTGAAACAAACATTCATCCCTTTCGTCTCCACCACGGGAGACCATGCACGCCGCTTGCAGTGATTGATAGATGAAGTGTCTAGAAGTAGCTACGTCTCCTAATCTCTTTGCCCACGATGGGCCATCCTCTTCGACGGCGTTCACGCTAGCCCCTCCATGACTAGCTAGCGGGTTGGTTTTAACATTTGGGCCTTCATCCTGAAATGATAGCCAGCCGGCACTAATCAGGTGCTGCACCTTATACTTGAACGGGACGCAGGAGTCAATATTGTGTCCGGGAACTCCACTATGGTACACACACTTGGCACCCGGGTCATACCACTTGGGGTAGGGTGGTTGGAGAACCTTCCCGGGTATGGCCACCACCAAATGATTCTCCAATAATGAAGGCCATAACTCGGAGTATGCCATGGGAATAGGAGGGAAGTTGTCTTTCGGGGGCGGGTACTGTGCATATTTATAGGTCGCGCCGGGGGCTGTATTATTAACTGGCCGGGGTGCGGCTGGAGCTGTGCGTTGGGCCGGCGCTCTTTCTGCTGCGGGTGGTCCTTTTACTTGAGTCGGGAGAGAATTCCCGGCTCGGATTAAAAAATTTGGGGGATTGGGCTGGTATGAGCTTTGGATATTTTGGGGTGCTTTCATCCACGTTGGGGCGGTGGTGACTGCGTGGGCGTCTCCTTCTTTTTTCCTCGCGCCCACTACTGGGGCTCTTCTGTTGTTGTTGGAAGCATATTCGAACTTGCCTTTTCGTAATCCAGATTCAATCCTTTCTCCGGCGAAGACGAGATCCGCAAAGTTAGCTGGCATGTAGCCTATCAGCTTTTCATAGTAGAACGTGGGTAACGTATCTACCATAATTGTGATCATCTCCCTTTCCGTCATGGGCAATACGACTTGGGCTGCAAGATCTCTCCATCTTTGGGCATATTCCTTAATGGACTCATGCTCTCGTTTAGTCATACCCTGAAGCTGGTTCCGATCGGGAGCCATGTCCGTATTGTACTGGTACTGCCTAATGAAGGCAGTTGCCAAGTCCTTCCATGATCGGATCTGGGAAGCTTCCAGATTGGTATACCATGCTACAGCTGCTCCGGCCAAGCTGTCTTGAAAGAAATGGACCAACAATTTCTCGTCCGCAGAATACGCCCCCATTTTTCGACAATACATCCGGAGATGCCCTTTTGGACATGTCGTCCCTTTGTACTTATCAAAGTCTGGTACTTTGAACTTGGGAGGAATGACGATATTGGGCACGAGACATAAATCTGCTAAATCCGAGAATGGGTAATTGCCAAGGCCCTCGACTGCTCTTAACCTCTCTTCAAGCGCCTCAATCTTTCCCTTATCTTCCGCGAAGGGGACAGATTCTTTTACGGGTGTGGGTGAGGCCGGGATATGGCGGACTATGCTCGGTTGGGGTAGTTCATGTGGGGACGGATCTTTGAGGTGGAGTAGGGGGCCAAGATGGGTATCTCCTTCCTCATCGTCTTGTCCGGGATAGTCGTCATAAGGCGGGAGTTGCCCCTCAAAAGTAGGGGCTTGGCTTAAATCTTCCGGGGTGGCACGGGGAGTGAAATCCGGAGGCAAGCCATAAGGATAAGCTTGTGGACTATACCTTCGACCAAACACGGCCGTGTTTCTGTCTCGGCCCGGATTTAAAGCGGGTTGCAGTACCGGCTCCGCTTCCCTAACCGTACTGGAGGCGGTTGCCGTGGCTTTATCCTCTATGGTTTTCTGGAGTTTTAACATGACCTCCGAGATGGAAGCCATTTGATCTTTCAAGGCCGATAGATCGGCCTTCATCTGTTCCTGCACGCCCTCTTCATTATCCATTTTTCTGGATCGAGTGTTATAGGGGTGCCTTGGTGTTTTCTTAGTTATGATGAAATTCCTAAAGAAATAAACAACGGTGAGTATGCCACCAAAACATGAGTATGCAAATGGATGATCGGAGCACTTGGATCCACCCCAAGGTTTTTAGATAGCGTGATGAGTCCATAACTTCTCATTTTATAAAAAGAACAAAGCTTTCATCTAGCCAAGATTATACAAAGGCGTTACAAGAGAACCTAACGATTCCTAATTATATGGGCCATCAAATCTATCATGTGTTGACAGTAATTGATTAGCCCATGAATCTCCTCGGGGGCAGTACACACTTCGGCCATGGCTTTTGCTTTGGCTAATAGACGCGGGAGGTCTTGACTTCCATTCAAGGTCAAGGCGAACCTATCCATCCACATAGTCGCTTCTTGATGCAATGCATCAATCACCCTCCCTCTTGCTTCTTTTTCGGCATACACTTGTGCAAAATCCTCCACTAGCTTTAGATCATGGGCCATGGACTGGTTCAATTCTTCCTTGTATTTCCCTATGATAGCTAGCATGCTTTGCTTCGTGGCTTCCAAGTGTTGAGCCAAACTCCTTTTGGACCTCGTGCAAGCAACTAACTCTTCTTTTAAGATCATGCCATGCACCCGTGACCGATCTCTCTCCTCTCTTCGGAGCTTGAGCTCATTGTTGCTACCCCACAATGCTCCTCGGAATTTCTCTCGGCCATATTCCTCCTTGCGGGCCCTTTTGGTTTCTTGTTCAAGGGCTCTTGCAGTGGCCGCGTTTTCCTCTTGGAACTCGGTGCACTCCTTCCGGATGTGTGTAGCAACTGATTTGAACTTCTCCTTGGCGAGCCTTGCCTTCCCTAGCTCCGATTTTAGAGCTCGGACTTCTTCATCTTCCTCCGGAGCTTCGAGGTTCTCCTCATCGATAACTTTCAACTTGGAGAGCCAATCTAACCCTCGCGTGTGAATTCTTAGCCATCCATGATAACCTCCGATGACTCCATTTCGGATGCCTCTAAGCTCCTCGTCTTTCCTCAACGGACTCCTCCACGCCTTGTGGATTCTTTGTATCGCCTTGAGACTTTGCGCGCCTAGATTCCTCACAAGGAAAGGCGAGAGACTTTCTTCAGTTGGCGCTCCCCTCATGGGATACCCTAGCTGTCTTATGGCGAGCGCAGGATTATAATTAATACACCCCCTAGTCCCTATCAATGGAACATTAGGGTAGTCTCCACACGAGGAAAGAACTCCTTCCTTGCCTTCCTTCCAACGAGGAAACCAAGTGATTGCGCTGCCCCCTATCTCTGCCAAATGTTGGTCCCAATCGACTCTTCCTTTTTCGGCGCATGAGCGATAACTTTGAAGCGGACACGGGTGTCTTGTGTCTTGTTGGAATAGGTGTGAAATCAACCACACACAGAGAGCGGGTAAACAACAGACGATCCGTGCACTGTTTTTCTCACACCTTCGGTCAAAGGTGTCAAACAAATCTGCCAAGATAGCCACCACTGGACTTTCCTTGCTATGGTGATATGCGAGGAAAGCATCAATGGCGGCTAAGTCTACCAAACCGTCAACGTTCGGAAAGAGGACAACCCCAAAAATCAGCAAAGCTAAAATATCCGCAAATGGACCCCACTTCTCTTGGCTCGCCATATCCCTTGCCTTGTCTTCCAAGTATTTTCGTGGCAGGCCCACTATTCCATTGCGAGTTTGTTTCATGCGATCCAACTCTTTTGCTGAATCTCCAATCACAGCTGCAATCTTGCTCAAGGAAGGAAGAAAGCCGGAGAAAAGATACGGTTTTCTCCCCCCAAGAGGGCATCCTAATATCTCCTCAAACTCTTCAATAGTTGGTACCATTTGGAAGTCCCCAAACGTGAAACACCTCAACGGCTGGTCATAGTATTGGGCGAGGGATACGACAGCTTCCGTAAATACCTCCGCTGCAGCCAAATCTAGAATCTTCCCGTACACTTTGCGGAAGGCTTGCCTTTGGAGAGGTCCCATCTGAAATTCTGATACTGGGGACAGATGTCGTACAGGATGTCACGACATCACGCTTCAGAACATGCAGATTATCTCTGAGTGTATGAACAGATTAAACAAGTAAATAACACAAGAGAATTGTTAACCCAGTTCGGTGCAACCTCACCTACATCTGGGGGCTACCAAGCCAGGGAGGAAATCCACTAAAATAGTGTTAGTTCAAGGTCTAACAGCCACTGTTTACAACCTTCTCACCTAACCACTACCCGTGCAACCTCTACCTAAGAGCCACTCTTAGATATGAGAACCCCTCTCACTCCCTCTCAAACACTCTCCCGTGTTTACAATTAAATCAAGGACACTCCAGAGATTGCTCTCTGAACAAAAGAGATCAACTCTACACACTAGAGATCAACTCTACACACTCAGGTCCAACACTTGATGTTAGGGTACCATCAAGGTGGCTCACAAAAGACTCAAGTCCCAAAACTCACAAAATAACTCTTCAATCCCGGACTTGGTACCGAACTCGTGCAGCCTCCATGTTTATATAGCAGTGTGCGTTTCTGGACTGCAACTTCTTGTGCTGGATGAGATCTATCATTCTTCCTGAAAATCTGCGCTTAAAGATCTAAAAGATACAGTTTGATCTTTTAGTTTTTATCTTTAATCTTTAATCCCTGAACGAACTCTTCTACTTTGAAATTCGAACTTTAATTATCTTTTAATTCGTTCCTAAAGATAGATCGTCTAATCTATTGCTAACTGCACAATAATCTGTTAAAGAGATAACAGATTTATGTGTCCAGTATTTTCGGGCCGGATGTCAGGACATCGTGTCCGACATCGTGAATCCTGCAGCTTCATTTGACTTTTATCTTGACTTGTGCATTGTGCAGCACCTCCAGTGTTTTCGGGCAGGATGTCCAGGACATTGTATCCGACATCGTGGATCCTGCAGCTTCAATTCTTCATTTGACATTTTATCTTGCCTTGTGCATTGTGCAGCCCGATCTTATTCCTTGACATAACGTTGGACATCATGTGCAGCAACTCCAGCTTTCCTTCATTGTCTAAGTGCTTATGTTTTAACAAAATCTTAGCCAATCTTTTAAACACTCAGTAGAGCTAAGCACTAACAATCTCCCCCTTTGGCAAATTTTGTCTAAAACATACTTAGACACTTCCTGAGCAGGTACGAGCAGTTATGCAAGTGGGATCAGCAACTTCCATTATCAGAGTAATCAAGCACAGCGGAATTGGTAATGGCGACAGCAAAATTCTGCAAGTTGCAAGTCGTTTCCAGGATGTCAAGACAGCTCACGTGACATCAGCATTCTGCTCCCCCTGTCTCCATGCTCTTACTGCAGCAACTTCTATCAGCTACTAGTCTTTTCCAGGATGTCAAGACGTCTCATGTGACATCAGCGTTCTGCTCCCCCTTACTGCAGCATCTTCTATCAGCTACTATTACACCAGTCATCATCAGTAGCAGCAGTCTCCCCCTCAGGATCATATACATACTACTCCCCCTCAAAATCATGAATCATGCATACATCGTATCCTACTTCTCAAAATCATACATCATGCATAACACTACTATTGCATACATAGTATCCTACTACTCAAAATCATGCATGATAATACTATTACTCCCCCTTTTTAGACGGAATTTGACAAAAGTAGAATGCATGAACTTAAAGTGCAAATATTACAGACCAATAGTAATCAATTGTTCAAAGGGACATGCCCCTATAGCTAGTAAGAGGCAAAAATAAAGGTCTGATGGTCATGGGGTGGCTTCAGAATCATCATCATCCGATTCTGTATCCTCTGCTGCATCTTCCTCTTCCTCAGCTGCCTTTTCTTCTTGCTCAACTGCTTCTTCTTCCTCAGCTGCTTCACCATCATCAATGCCACTGTCTGTGAGTCTTTCGATCAGCCGTTCCAGCTCCATTTTCTTCTCTGTGGTGGCTTTGATGGTTGCTTCCAGCACCTTGCATGTGTCCTTGAGTTCAGCAATCAAGGCATCCTTGGATACAGCACCTGAAGCAGCAGCTTTCCCTGATGTCGAGACAATGTCTGGGACATGTGTCCCCTCAAACAGTTTGTAATGCAGGGATAGAGGAGATTCTCTCTTCATCACAGAGTCAATGTTGTTTAAGATATTGGGATGTTGACTCAACATAATGCCACACAATACAGTTGGGAAGGCAATGGGTAACTTGACAGCAAACGATTCTGAATGCTTAACAGTTTGATCAAAAATATAGTTTCCAAAATTAAATTTGGACTTGGTTCCAACAGCATACAGAAATTTACCCAAACCTGTGGCAACAGTGGAAGTGTGATTGGTGGGTACCCAGTTTGCAGCGCCAATCCTATGCAGAATTGCATACTTCACACTCAGCTTCCCTGCAGAAAGCTTCCCTTTCTTTGGCCAATGCTGGACTTGTTTGGCAGTGATTTCCTTGGCAATTTGATGTTCAGAAGCATCAATATCCACCACTCCTTCAGTTGGTCTGCCCAGGTATTTGTTGATCACAGCAGGGGAGAATCTAACACACTTTCCTCTAACAAATACTTTTTGATAATCATCACTTTTTCTGTTTGTTATGTCAGAGGGAATGTTGACAATGAATTCCTTGACTAGGCTTTTATAACAGTCTCCCAACTTGGTGACTGTCTTCAGTAGTCCAGCAGCCTTGATGAGGTCCATGATCTCCTTGCAATCCAAGGCATCTCTTCCCAGTTCTCTTTCAACCGCAAGTCTACGTTGATACACATATTTCCACTTTTCAACATTGCCAATGGAGTGGAAAGAGATGTTGTCCAATGGTGCATCAGGAACATTTCCAGGCACCTTTCTCCCAGATTTCTTGGCCCTCTTTGATGTCGAGACATCTAGTTCGACATCATCATCAGAATCAGATGATGAAATTTCTTTCCTCTTCTTGGAGGGGATTGCAACTTTGCTCCTTCTGGATGTGGTAGGAGTGATTGGAGTGCTCTTCTTCTGGGCCATAGTTTTGATTCGTCCAGACCTCTTGATGGGGGTTTTTCCCTTTCTGCTTTGTAGTCTTTCTGCAATGCCAGGTGCCAACTTGTTGGCAATGGGTTCCTCATCAGATTCTACCTCTTCAAGGTCAATGAGGTCACCTGGAGCAGGTTCTGGTGCCCGTGGTGCAGGGGTCTCCTCTGAGGCTTGATCCTCTTCTTCTGTTGATTCCTCTTCACTGGGTGAAGGGAGGGCTTCAGCATTTGGAGCGGAAGATGTTGGAACATCTTTATCAACATCAGGCACAGAAACATTCGGGGTGGAGGATGTTGGAACATCTTTATCAACATCAGGCACAGAAGCATTTTTCAGAATGTTACTCACAATACTGCGGATCTTCTTATCCATCTCCGGGTCTACTTCCCTAGGACTTGTTGCAAGGCTAGGGTTTTCAGAAATCTTCACACCCTGTTGTCGTTTGGGAACCAGTTTTTCAGGAACAGGGGCTGAACCAGGAATCATTTGTATAGGCTGGATATTGAATTCAGGTTGTCCCTGGTGCGGAGATGATGGTACAGAGGGTGAACCAGGAGCTGCAGTATCTTTTGGTGAGGTAGCCATGGAGAAGCAGAGCTTTTGAAATGGTTTCGTGAAAATCTGAGAGCTGTTGTGGAATGCTGAAAACGAGATTACCACTAAAATGTAAATTTGAATGCGGAATGTAGAGGGACGTGTGAAGCAACGGTCAAATCTGTTTCGGCCCAGTAAAGAATGTGCTATTAACGTTTGAGCACATTCAAATAGAAGTAATTGCTATAAGTCTTCTAGCAGACAAATGCCCAGCTTGCCCCTCAGTTTTTCAAACTGATTTGCATCCAATGCCTTTGTGAAAATATCTGCTATTTGTTCCTC
Source organism: Glycine max (assembly GCF_000004515.6). Taxonomy (NCBI): domain Eukaryota; kingdom Viridiplantae; phylum Streptophyta; class Magnoliopsida; order Fabales; family Fabaceae; genus Glycine; species Glycine max. The sequence goes on from NC_016088.4 coordinate 22,992,880, forward strand.
AGTGTCAACATGCTCCAGTGTGATAACTTTATCATCAACAAGCTCTCTGATATAGTGATGTCTAATGTCAATGTGCTTGGTTCTGCTGTGTTGCACAGGATTTTTAGAAATATTAATAGCACTCAAGTTGTCACAGTATAATGTCATGACATCTTGTTCGACATTGTACTCCTTGAGCATCTGCTTCATCCAAACTAGTTGTGAACAGCTGCTTCCTGCTGCAATATACTCTGCTTCTGCAGTAGATAGGGACACACAGTTCTGCTTCTTGCTGAACCATGAAATAAGATTGTTGCCCAGATAGAAGCATCCACCAGAAGTGCTTTTTCTGTCATCTGCACTTCCAGCCCAATCAGCATCACAGTACCCAACCAGCATTGAATCTGAACAATGACAGTACATAATCCCATAGTCACTGGTGCCATTTACATATTTCAGAATTCTCTTTACTTGATTCAAGTGACTTATCTTGGGATTGGCTTGATATCTTGCACAAACACCTACTGCATAGGTGATGTCAGGTCTGCTAGCTGTTAAATATAGTAAGCTCCCAATCATGCTTCTGTACAGACTTTGATCAACACTGGTGCCAGCTTCATCTTTTGTCAGCTTCAAGTGAGTAGGTGCAGGTGTTCTTTTATGGCTGGCATTTTCCATCCCAAACTTCTTGACAATGTTCTTTGCATACTTGCTTTGTGAGAGGAATATGGTGTCTTCCATCTGCTTCACTTGGAGTCCCAGAAAATAAGTCAGCTCTCCAACAAGACTCATTTCAAATTCAGATTGCATCTGTTGGACAAAATGTCGAAGCATCTCATTCGACATCCCTCCAAACACAATGTCATCAACATATATCTGTGCTACCATCAAGTTTTCAGCATCTTGTTTGACAAAGAGAGTCTTGTCAATTCCTCCCTTCCTATACCCTTGCTGAGTAAGGAACTCTGTTAGCCTTTCATACCATGCTCTTGGAGCTTGCTTCAATCCATAGAGAGCCTTCTTGAGCCTGTATACATGATCTGGATGAGTTGGATCTACAAATCCCTTTGGCTGCTCCACATAGGCTTCTTCATTCAGGTATCCATTCAGAAACGCGCTCTTCACATCCATCTGGTACAGCTTGAATTTGAGGATGCACGCTACACCAAGTAACAATCTGATGGACTCAAGTCTAGCAACAGGGGCGAAAGTTTCATCAAAGTCTACACCTTCAATCTGAGTGTAGCCTTGAGCAACAAGTCTGGCCTTGTTCCTGGTTATAACACCTTCTTCATTGGTTTTGTTCTTGAAGATCCACTTGGTGCCAATCACATTAGTTCCCTCGGGTCTAGGAACTAGCTCCCAGACTTCATTCCTTTTGAATTGCTCCAATTCTTCTTGCATAGCATTGATCCAGAACTCATCAGTCAGTGCCTCGTTCACATTCTTGGGCTCAATTTTGGAGACAAAGCATGAATTGGAGACAATCTCCATCTCCCTTGATCTTGTAGTGACCCTTCTGTTTGGATCTCCTATAATCAGCTCCTTGGGGTGCATCTTCTGGATTCTAATGGAGGGTTTCTTGTCAGGTTGGTTGATGTTTGGTTCATCTGTAGCAGAATCAGAGTTTTCTGCATTTTCTGCACTTTTAGCTGTATCTGCTACATTGTCTCCCGATGTTCTGACATCTTCTTCGACATCCTTCTTTCTTGCTGGAGTTAGATCATCAACAACCACATTGATGGATTCCATCACAGTTCTGGTTCTGGAATTGAATACTCTATATGCTCTGCTGTTTGTAGAGTATCCCAGGAATATTCCTGCATCACTCTTGGGATCCATCTTTCTCCTTTGCTCTCTATCTGCCAAAATGTAACATGGACTTCCAAAGATGTGGAAGTGCTTGACAGTTGGCTTCCTCCCTTTCCAGATTTCATACAGTGTGGTTGGAGTCCCTCTTCTCAGTGTGACTCTGTTGTGGATGTAGCATGCTGTGTTCATGGCTTCAGCCCAGAGATTATAGGGAAGTTCTTTGGCATGAAGCATGACCCTAGCAGCCTCTTGCAAAGTCTTGTTTTTTCTTTCAACTATGCCATTCTGTTGTGGTGTAATGGCTGCAGAGAACTCATGAGTGATGCCTTCAGATGTGCAGAATTCAGTAAACTTGCTGTTTTCAAACTCTCTGCCATGGTCACTCCTGATTCTCTTGATGACACAGTCTTTTTCTCTTTGAAGTCTTAGACTCAACTCCTTGAATACTTCAAAGGTGTCTGATTTTTCTCTGATAAAGTTGACCCAGGTAAATCTGGAGAAATCATCCACAACAACATAGGCATACCTCTTTCCTCCAAGGTTTTCAACTTGCATAGGCCCCATCAAGTCCATGTGAAGTAGTTCCAGCACCCTGGAAGTGGTCTGATGTTGAAGCTTCTGGTGGGACATCTTGACTTGCTTTCCAATCTGACATTCACCACAGATTCTGCCTTCTTCTATTTTCAGATTGGGAATGCCTCTAACAGCACCTTTGTCAATGATTTTCTTCATGCCTCTTAAGTGCAGATGTCCAAATCTTTGATGCCATATTCTGACTTCATCTTCTTTGGAGGATAGACAGGTGGAGGAGTAACTGGTTTCTTGAGGTGTCCATAGGTAACAGTTGTCCTTTGATCTGCTGCCCTTCATTAGAACTTCACTCTTCTCATTTGTCACCAAGCATTCTGACTTTGTGAAGTTTACATTGAATCCTTCATCACACAACTGACTGATGCTGATCAGGTTTGCAGTCAGTCCCTTCACCAGCAGTACTTTGTTCAGACTAGGAAGTCCATCATGTACTAGCTTTCCCATTCCAATGATCTTTCCTTTAGAGCCATCTCCAAATGTCGCATAGCTAGTGGAGCAGGGCTCAATGTTCACCAGGAATTCTTTAACTCCTGTCATGTGTCTGGAACAGCCGCTATCTAGGTACCAATCTTCCTTAGCTGATGCTCTAAGTGAAGTATGAACAACAAGACTGACAATCTTGTGTTTTGGAACCCACATCATCTTCTTTCTGCTGTTGCTACTTTGAGTTCCATGATGTGGATGGCCATGTAGATGATAGCAAAAGGGCTTTATGTGACCATACTTGCCACAGTAGTGACACCTCCACTCCTTTCTTTTACTTCTTTTACTCTTTTTCTGCTGCGTTCCATGATGTCGAGACCGATGTTGTGACATCGTGGCTCCAGTGCTGTTTTTGGCAGGAACAAATTCTGTCATGGTTATTCTGCCAGCAGATTTAAACCCAAGTCCTCTCTGGTTTCCAACATTCTTCCCTAGCTGTAGCACTTCATCAAGCATATCTGAGCCTTTATTCAGCATCTTTATTGATTTTGTCATGTTTTCCAGTTTAGAGTTCAGAAAACCAACTTCTCCTTTAAGCTCAGAGATCTCCTCTTCATGTGCCTCCTTCTCAGCCTCCAGATCTGCAATGACCTTCTTCAGTTGTGCTTCTTGCTGAAGGATCTTCTCACTTTTGATGCATAGTTTTCTATAGGATATAGCAAGCTCATCAAAAGTGATTTCACTATCTGTATCACTTGAATCTTCAGCAGATTCAAATCTCCCAGTGAGTGCATTTACATCTCTGTCAGAATCACTTTCTTGTTCACTCTCTGTATCAACAGACCGACATACAGAAAGTCCTTTCCTCTGCTTCTTGAGATGAGTGGGACATTCAGCTTTGATGTGTCCATAGCCTTCACACCCATGGCATTGAATTCCTTTGCTGTGACTGGGCTTTTCATCTGACCTTTTCTGGTATTTACTACCTTTCCTGATGTCGAAAGGGATGTTCTGGACATGTGGTTTCTGCCTCCTGTCCATTCTGTTCAGCACTTTGTTGAACTGCTTTCCAAGGAGCACAACTGCCTTAGTCAGACCTTCATCAGTATCCAGGTCATACTCATCTTCTTCTCCTTCATCATTGGACACGAACGCCAAGTTCTTGCTCTTCTTTTCAGCCCTATCCGAGAGTCCTAGCTCAAAGGTTTGAAGGGAACCAATGAGTTCATCTACTCTCATGTTGCAAATGTCTTGGGCCTCCTCTATTGCAGTGACTTTCATGTCAAATCTCTTAGGCAAAGATCTGAGGATCTTTCTCACCAGCTTTTCGTCTGTCATCTTTTCTCCCAAGGCAGTGCAAGCATTGGCAATTTCAAGTATGCTCATGTGGAAGTCATGAATACACTCTTCCTCCTTCATCTTCAGATTTTCGAATTTTGTAGCCAATAGTTGCAATCTGGACATCTTCACTTTGGAGGTTCCTTCATGAGTGGTTTTCAGAATCTCCCATGCATCCTTGGCCACTGTGCATGTGTTGATCAGTCTGAAGATATTCTTGTCAACTCCATTGAATAGAGCATTCAAAGCTTTGGAGTTTCCAAGTGCCAATTCGTCTTCTTCTTTTGTCCAGTTTTCTTCTGGCTTCAATTCATCAGTGGGCTTTCCTTCTGTGTCCAACATCTTGGGATGTTCCCAGCCTTTGATGACAGCTTTCCAGGTTCTGCTATCCAGTGATTTGAGGAAGGCCACCATCCTTGCTTTCCAGTATTCATAGTTGGTTCCATCCAGAATTGGTGGTCTGTTCACTGGTCCTCCTTCTTTCTCCATGTTCATCAGAATTTATCTCCCTAGATCTCACTCAGTGATTTCGAGTGCCTACTCTGATACCAATTGAAATTCTGATACTGGGGACAGATGTCGTACAGGATGTCACGACATCACGCTTCAGAACATGCAGATTATCTCTGAGTGTATGAACAGATTAAACAAGTAAATAACACAAGAGAATTGTTAACCCAGTTCGGTGCAACCTCACCTACATCTGGGGGCTACCAAGCCAGGGAGGAAATCCACTAAAATAGTGTTAGTTCAAGGTCTAACAGCCACTGTTTACAACCTTCTCACCTAACCACTACCCGTGCAACCTCTACCTAAGAGCCACTCTTAGATATGAGAACCCCTCTCACTCCCTCTCAAACACTCTCCCGTGTTTACAATTAAATCAAGGACACTCCAGAGATTGCTCTCTGAACAAAAGAGATCAACTCTACACACTAGAGATCAACTCTACACACTCAGGTCCAACACTTGATGTTAGGGTACCATCAAGGTGGCTCACAAAAGACTCAAGTCCCAAAACTCACAAAATAACTCTTCAATCCCGGACTTGGTACCGAACTCGTGCAGCCTCCATGTTTATATAGCAGTGTGCGTTTCTGGACTGCAACTTCTTGTGCTGGATGAGATCTATCATTCTTCCTGAAAATCTGCGCTTAAAGATCTAAAAGATACAGTTTGATCTTTTAGTTTTTATCTTTAATCTTTAATCCCTGAACGAACTCTTCTACTTTGAAATTCGAACTTTAATTATCTTTTAATTCGTTCCTAAAGATAGATCGTCTAATCTATTGCTAACTGCACAATAATCTGTTAAAGAGATAACAGATTTATGTGTCCAGTATTTTCGGGCCGGATGTCAGGACATCGTGTCCGACATCGTGAATCCTGCAGCTTCATTTGACTTTTATCTTGACTTGTGCATTGTGCAGCACCTCCAGTGTTTTCGGGCAGGATGTCCAGGACATTGTATCCGACATCGTGGATCCTGCAGCTTCAATTCTTCATTTGACATTTTATCTTGCCTTGTGCATTGTGCAGCCCGATCTTATTCCTTGACATAACGTTGGACATCATGTGCAGCAACTCCAGCTTTCCTTCATTGTCTAAGTGCTTATGTTTTAACAAAATCTTAGCCAATCTTTTAAACACTCAGTAGAGTTAAGCACTAACACCATCAATCGTCCCAATTCCTTGAGGCTAGTGACATCTAGACTTTTAACCTTGACTTGATAAAACCTTTTGCCATTTTGATTTGTCCCCATCATTTACCTAAAAAAGGGGTGGATCAAGACTCCGACATGAATGATGCGATGCGTATGCATGAAACGGAAAGAAAACAAGAAAAAAGGGTAATTCATACATACGAGACCGCAGAGACCCAATTTTAATGCTACGTTTTGGGCATGATGGCGCCTCAACGTAGCATTAAAAAGGTTACGTATTACTCTAAAGAAACCAAACATCACTAGCAAAAACTATAAACCAAAAATGCATGAGAACGAATGGCATAGGAGCGTGTTTGCTCTTTGCCCCTATTTGGGAACCTATAGGACAATATCTAGGGATCTCTAATAACTACTTCCCAACAATTTATAACTCACACGACTATTTTCTAGAGGTATCATCACTCAAGATAATAATATTGTGGCGGTATGGAATACCAGCGACAACACATTATAAAGCGAGAAAGCTCTAGACGAGGTTTCACTATTATCAAGCAAGTCGGAGACCTAGCATGATGATAGATTCACCTCCACTCCTTAAATTCCCATGAACCCGGGTATAGGGCCCCTTTCTTACTCAAACCCGTGGGTGCTTAGAATGCAGTGTAAAGAATGCGAAATAGACAACAATTATTTACATTTTACACAGTTCAACAAATGCACACACGAAGTTTCACAAATCCACAATTCCTTAGAATAAGCCTAACTCACAAAAAGTCCCCAGTGGAGTCGCCAACTGTCGCAACATGCCCTTCGCGGGCGAGCGAGGGCGAGGCTCACGGGTGTGCTTTCCAAAGGAGGAAAGATGCGCAGAGTCGCCACCAACGTTTATTTGTGGAAAACGTCGGAAAACCGAAGGAAACTGGTCAAAATGAAAATTCTAAGTTCGGGAGTTGTATTTACGTTTGAGGAAGGTATTCACACCTCTCACGTTTGTCTCAAAGGACAACAGCCTATTTTTTAGAATTGTGGGAATTGTGTTACCTTAACTTTATTTCTTTTTATTTTTTGAGGTCGACAAAAGCGGGGCTCTTGCTCCTACGTACCCTCCATCGAAGAGGGAATTAGACCTACGTAGTTCTTTCTTATGCGTGAATCAAATGATTCTTTTTACTTGAAAGGTGATCATTTTAAGGCGTTGGACCTTAAAAATGATCCATTTTACTTGGTAAGAAATTGAAATGATAAACTTTCAAAACCCTATTTTTTGTGGACGAGCTTGACTAGGTCAGTTGATTTTAGCCTTAGTTTCACTTTAGTTATTAGTCAATTCAATTAAGAATGAGAAATCCCAAAGAGAAAACGTCCGATTGATTTTTCGCTTTATTTTACTAAAAGGGTATTTTTTTATTATTATATTATTATTTTACCTCTTTTTTGATTTCCAACGTGGTTACGGCACGACCGAACAGTCGGAATTCATTTTAACCAAAATTAACGGATGATACAATTCAAACGATCGGTGGAAATTTATTTTATTTTTAGATTAAGCGAGAAATGACTTAAATAAATGGCTTAAGCACGTCAAAAGGGGGTATAAAAAGAAAATGAAAACGAGAATAAAAATACATGAAAGAAAATGTGGACCACCACGGGTACATAGAATGAATTGAAAAGCTCGGTTTGACGTACTTACCCGTTTAAGACTGAAGAAAATGAAGAACGAATGATGAATGTTGAAGAACGGTCGAGAATCTTCGCGTAATTACTCACGGAAACGTTACGGAAGCGCCTCGGCTTGGATTTTCTTCACGGAAATAATTTTCCTCAGCAATTTCGAGAGAGAGAGAAGTGCCAAGAAGGCTGAACCCTTTCTCCCTTCACTCCTCCCCCTATTTATAGCAAAATAGGGGAGGAGCTTGCCACCCAGCTCGCCCAGGCGAGCAAGGTTGCTTCCTCCAGAAGCAACAGCCTTCTGGAGGAAGGATCTGGAAGGCCCAAGTGGGCCAGATTGCTATTTGTACCCCACTTTTTACTAAATGCACCCCCTTCTATTTTTTTGGTACTTCTTTTTCCGTAACGTTACGAAACTTCACGAATTTCGTAATGATACTTATTTTTCTTCTGCAAGGTTACGAATCCTTACGGATTATGTATTTACTCTTTTTTAGCTTTCGAAGAAGTTACAGAAACTTACGGATTGTGCAAAAACACCTCTTTTCGATTTCCGCCAATTACGGAATTTCACGGATTGCGCAAGCCTGCTTCCTTTTGATTTCTGACACGTCTCGGGACTTCATTCATTGTGCAACAAAGGACGCCAAGTGTCTCGAAGCGGCCAATCAAAGGTTTTATATCATCAAATAATAATCCCCGGACGAAATTAGGGTATGACACCATGCAAATAAGGAAATAGTAACTTGTTCAAATACGATAATAATATAGCCAAAATATAAGGCTGAAAATCAAAGTACTAATAATATTAAAATAGAAATCTAAGATGATGGTGGCGGTGGTGGTGGAAGATCGAAGCTTGAACAAATGTAAGACACATCTTCTTCAACCTTTGTTATTCTTGACTCCATTTCATTGATCCACAAGAGATGTACCCTCTCTTGTTCTCAAGTCAAACCCAAGTAGATGTACCCTCTACTTGTACCACAAAGGATGCACCCTCCAATGTGTTAAGACAAAGATCTCAGGCGGTTAAACCTTTGATACTTTGTGAATGGGGATACAAAAGAATTCTCAGGCAGTTAGTCCTTTGAATACTTTTGTATAAGGGAAAGGGAAGAATCAAAAGAATTCTCAGACTGTGTCATTTTGAATTCTTTGACAAGGGAGAAGGAAGACACAAAAGAATTCAGGCGGTTAGTCCTTTGTTCTTTTGAAAAAGGGAGAAGAGAGACACAAAAAGAATTCAGGCGGTTAGTCCTTGGTGAATTCTTTTTGGCAAAGGGAGAAGAGATGAAAAGAATGAATAGCACAAGTTTTCAAGGTTTAGAAAACTAGAAAACTTTGGAATGCTTTTGGCACAAAGAAGAAGAAGAAGTTCAAAGAGTTTTAGGGCTTGTAAATGATTGATTGAATAAGTGTTCAAGATTCTTGAAATGCAAAACAAAGCCTTGCTTTTATAGACTCTTCATGTCTAGTCAAGACAACCATTAGAAGAGTTATAACTTTTAGAAAAACTTAAAAACCAATTTGAAAAAGTCAAAAACTATTTGAAGAGTTACATCTTCTGATTTATTTAGAAATAGTCACTGGTAATTGATTACCAAATTAGTGTAATCGATTACACAAGGCTTTTATGTGAAAGGATGAGACTCTTCACATTTGAATTTGAATTTCAACGTTCAAAGGCACTGGTAATCGATTACCAAAACATTGTAATCGATTACAGCTTTTTGAAATTAAATGGAACGTTGTAAATTCAATTTGAAAACTTCAAAAACATTTTGCTACTAGTAATCGATTACAGCAATCTGGTAATCGATTACCAGAGAGTAAAAACTCTTTGCTAAACATGTTTTGTGAAAAATCCATGTGCTACTCAGTTTTTGAAAAAACCTTTTCATACTTATCTTGATTAAGTCTTCTCTTGAGTTCTTGAACCTTGAATCTTGAATCTTGATCTTGATTCTTAAATCTTGATCCTTGAATCTTGATTTTTGAATTCAACTTTCCTCTTGAATCTTGAAGTGTCCTTCAACCTTTTCGTCTTGAGTCTTGAATTGTTCTTGATTCCTTCTTGAACATCTTGAACTCATCCTTTAATTGACCTTTGAGCTTTTTGTCATCACCTTTGTCATCATCTTTTGTTATCATCATTGTTATCATCAAAACATCTTTGAATCACTGTAGATTCACCATGAAGCTTTGCTTCTACAATCTCCCCCTTTTTGATGATGGCAACTTCTGAAATCAAGAAACACACACACATTTTTTCCTAGTCAATCACTGAGGAGCTGGGGTGGATGATGAAGGGATGTCGTCGATTCTAGCCCTCTTTCTTGATGCCATCTGCAAATAAAGGAACCAAACAGTTAAACAGGACACAATTTGTTACAATTCAAAAACTGAAAAAGGTACTTGCGACTTAGCGAGACATGGTCCTCTTAGCTGGCCTTAACAAAAAACAAACTACCGCTTAGCGACATGTGAAGCCGCTTAGCGGAAGTTGCAGAACTTTAGCTTCTGCATAATTGGCTTAGCTGGCAAGTGCCCGCTAAGCCGAACGTCTTCCGCAAGGATTTGCGCTAAGCTCCTCAAAGGTTGCGCTTAGCGGCACCATACAGTTCAAAAAATACACTAAGTATAGGAGCTTAGCGAGTGGGGCTCGCTTAGCTTGATGGATGAAGCAAAGAAATGCGCTTAGCTTAGGAAAGCTCGGCTTAGCATGCGGCTATCAACAAAAAATTTGACTAAGTTACCTGGGCTTAGCGATTCCGCCTCGCTTAGCCACAGGCATCTCAACAAGAGGATGAGTATTCATCCTCAAAAGATGAACTCGCTTAGCAGGGTAGGCGCGCTTAGCGAGTTCTTCAGAGAATGCCTATATTCAATGAGTATTGATGAACTTGCTTAGCGCAGCATGCTCGCTTAGCGAGTTCATTGCGTTTTCCAGAAAATGCAGAAAACACAATTCGATTTCTTGCACTTTTCAACCCTCTAAAAGGCATATCAGACATGCAATGTTCCCAAAATAATCAATACAGTACAAACGTATATAAAGTCCTAATCTTAAACTATTTCTAAAAAAGCATTAAAACCCTAAAAATCTAAAGCTAAATGTAAGGTTTTCTACCCTAAGGTTCAGACAAGTAAAAGAGAAAAGAAAGTAAGGAACTTACTTGTATCATTGATGCTTTGTGATTGGAAGTAGATAATGCAAAAAGAAAGCACAGATGCAAAATGCGCAAATTTTTTGAGAGAGAAAATGCAGAGAAGAAGTTTGTGGAATCTGGCAATTGTGAGTGTAATTGGCGTTACACTCAGTTAAACAATTTTTGACCTTCTCGCTTAGTGAACCGCTATGCTAAGCAAGCCAGAGAGACATTTGGTTTCTCAATGACGCTCGCTTAGCGGATCCGCGTGCTTAGCTGACGTTTGAAATTCAAAATCAATTTTTTTAACACACAAAACGCTTGGCTTAGCGCTCGGATAATACCGCTTAGCGAGTTATGCAGATCAAAAAACCTGCTAGTCTCGCTAAGCCGGGCTCTGGGCCGACTTAGCTAAAATGATGCATCTTAAGTACAGAGGAGAGAGCGCTTAGTGGATAAGGAATCGCTTAGTGCTTACATTGCCGCTACGAATTCAGCTTAGTCGCCATGACTGGCGCTTAGCTCTATGAACCCCAGTTTTGGCCGCAAGGAAATGAGCTTGGCGGTAGTGAGTCGCGCTTAGCCAAACAATACACTACGCTTAGCAGTTAAGTTGTCGCTTAGCCAAATTCAGATCGAATTTAAATTGGCTTAGCTCAGCCTTGGCTAGCTTAGCGGACCAAATCAGCCTCAGATGCAAGGGTTGGGCGCTAAAAGCTTTAGACTCTCGACTCAGCGCATGACCAAAGATGCGCTTAGCGCGAGGCTTGCGCTTAGCGAAAGGACTGTTTTTCAGAAAATATTTTCTAAGTTATTTTTCAATCCTTTTTTTTTCATCAAATTGAAACCCTTATATCTAACATTCAAGGATAAGCTGCTATACTCCAATGTACAGATTATAAAGCAAGTTCCACATGATATATGCATGAAAAACAAAGATAACATAAATTAAAACTGGGTTGCCTCCTAGGAAGCGCTTCTTTAACGTCATTAGCTTGACGCATTTACCTCAATGGGTGATATCATGTTTTGGTTCTTACCTCCAAAACCTCTTAGCCCCCTTCCATTACCTGTAAGCAAACATTTTGTTTTGGAGCAGGCTTGTCTTCAACAAACAAATCAAAATTAATTTTCTGATCTTCAAAACCCATCTCCAGCTTCTTTCTACCCATATCAACTATGCAGCTTGTAGTTAACATGAATGGCCTTCCCAATATTATAGGAATGTCAATATCTTCACAGATATCCATTACCATAAAGTCTGTCGGGAAGATAAAATGTTTCACTCTGACCAGCACATCTTCAATTACTCCATATGGTTTGGTAATGGAGTGGTCAGCCAGTTGTAAAGTCATTTTAGTGGGCATGATCTCCAACTCTACCAACCTTCTGCACATGGAGAGTGGCATTAAATTAATGCTGGCTCCTAGGTCAATAAGAGCCTTTCCCATAGTGACTTCTCCAATTGAACAAGGAATAGTTACACTCCCAGGGTCTTTATGCTTGGGTAGAAGGATCTTTTGAATCACAACACTACAATTTCCTTCCACTACGATGTTTTCTTGGTGAATATACTTATGTTTCCTTGTTAACATATCCTTCAAGAACTTGGAGTAGAGTGGCATATGTTGTAAAGCTTCTCTGAAGGGCATGGTTATTTCCAGTTTCCTGAAAATATCTAACAATCTCGCCAAATGAAGGTCCTTCTCCTTCTTGGAAGGTACCACAGGATATGGTACTTCCATACTTTCGTTCACAACTTTATCACTTCTACTCTTCTCTTCCTTTTCATTTTTTTTCATCTTTTTCAATTTTTTTATTTTCTTTTTCTTGGTCATTAAATTCTTTTTTCTTGACCATTATTTGTTTCTCATTTTTCTGATTGTTTTCACCTCTCACATTATTTTTCTTGCCATCAGTACCTTTCTTTTCAGCAGCTTTCTTCTTGTGCACAACACTCTCCTCATCCTCATCCTCCACAAACCTGTTACTCCTTGTCATCACAACTTTGCATTCCTCCTTGGGATTTTATTCTGTATTTGCCACAAAACTGTTGGATGACTTGTCAGCTATCTGCTTGGCCAGTTGTCCCACCTGGACCTGAAGGTTCTTCAGTGCTGACTTAGTGCTTTTATGATTTGATATTGTTGCCTGCATAAACTAAGTCAAAGTCTCCTCCAGCTTAGTAGTCCTCTGAAAGATGTTAGGCCCTTGTTGGATTGGCCTGTTTGAAGGTCCACCCTGGTCTTTGTAGAACTGATTACCAGGGTGTGACCTCCACTGTTATTGTTGATTATAAGGACCCTGCTGCTCCTTGAGTATACCCTTGTCAGATGGTACAACCTGTAACCTACAAAACAGAAGAATGTGAAGGTTGACCAATAGATAGTTTAGTTGGCAACTTACCAAGTGTTTCTATTAAAATCTCAAGTTGCTTAGAAAGCAACTTATTCTGTGCCAATAAAATGTCATGTGATGATAGTTCTAAAAAGCTTTTCTTTATGGTTGATGGGTTCTGTCGCACAGAATAGCGTGATCACTGGCTGACATATTCTCAATTAGCTCAATTGCTTCTTCCGGGGTCTTCAGCTTTATTTTTCCCCCTAAAGAAGCATCTAGCAGTTGCTTGGTTTGTGGTCTCAGCCCATCTATGAATATATTCAATTGAATTTGCTCGGAAAACCCATGGGTGGGAGTTCTTCTCAATAAACCTCTGAACCTTTCCAATGCTTCACTCAGAGATTCATCAGGGAACTGATGAAATGAAGAGATTGCAGCTTTCCCTTCCGCAGTCTTGGACTCTGGGAAGTATTTCTTTAGAAACTTTTCAACAACTTCTTCCCAGGTTTTCAGACTGTTACCCTTAAACGAGTGAAGCCACCTCTTGGCCTCTCCTGCCAATGAGAATGAGAATAAGCTGAGTCTAATAGCTTCATTTGGCACACCGGAAATCTTAACAGTGTTGCATATTTCAATGAATGTTGCCAAATGTGCATAGGGGTCATCATTAGGTAATCCTTGGAATAAATTCCCCTGTATCAAATGAATTAAAGAATGTGAGTAGTTGATGTTGTGAGCTTGCACTTTAGGACGTGCAATGCTAGTAAAGAATTGCGGTACTGAGCTACTTGAATAATCCTTAAGGGTGATCCTTTGGTGTTGCTCATCTACCATGATAGTGGCTTCAAGCAATTGAGTAGCAGATTCCCTTGATGATGGTGAATCAGGTGATAATGAATAAGAAAAATGAGTTTCTTCCTCAAGAATGGATGCAACTATTCTGTCTTGCAAAAGTTTCCTTCTCCTCTCGGCCCTGTTCCTTCTCAATGTAGCTTCAAAGAATAACGAATAAAGAATAGGCACCTAAAAACGAACTAACTTTCCAAATAAAAAAAAGTTCCCTGGCAACGGTGCCAAAAACTTGTTTGCTTCCGACAAGTGCACCGGATCGCGGAAGTAGTATAAAACGGTAAAAACCGAGTATCGAACTCTCTGGGAACTTGTGTTACCTGGTAAAGCTATTTCAGTGAATAGGTGTCTAGTGTGAAAAGAGATTTGTTTACTATGAACAGGTGTGTAAACTAACCATTAAAAGGGAAAATCACGTGAGTAATGATGCGTAAAGACAAGTAGACGACACATTGGTCTTCCTAATAGGTGTCTGATGTTAGAAGGATATTCTCTACTTAACAATGCTCATGCGTTCTATGGTGTCTCCTGAAATGCTAAACCCTGATTCCTCATGATAGTCTAGCCTAATCCTAATCAAGCATCGTCCATAGATTCCTCTTGTTTGACTAAACTCGGTCAGGACCGCATTAAGACAAACATACAACAACTAGGTTACCGTACCCCGATTCCTCAAGACAATACGACAAACTAGCCCTGTCTTATCAAGTTCTAAGAATTAGACCAATTTCCACTGTTGAATGATCCTAAAAACACACGCATCTACGTTGTCGCAACCTACCCTTCGGCGGGAGGGCGACGCGAGACTCGCGGGATGCGTGTTCCACGAAAGGAATACGCGCGGAGTCGCCACCAACGTTTATTTGAGGAAAACGTCGGAAAAACTGGAAAAGACGCGATCTACGAACTTTTAAGTGAAAGGTTCGGGAGTTGTATTTACGCACGGGGAAGGTATTGGCACCCCACACGTCCGCCCCAAGGGACGGCAGCCTTTAAGGTGTTGGACCATTAACGATCTCTCGGGGTGGTCGACAAAAGCGGGGCTTTTGCTCCTACGTATCCTCAATTGCGATGAGGAAATCAGACCTACGTAGTTCTTGCAAAAGCGGTAAAGTCACATGTTGATTTTATGCTTTTGAACGGTCCATGTTAACCGATAAAAGCAAAGAGGACCGTTTAAGGCGTTGGACCTTAAAACGGTTTTTAGTGATTTTTCAGACAAAACTTGATTTGTGAGTTGATTTTAGTCTTAGTTTCACTTTGATTATTAATCAATTCATTCAAGGAAACTTCCAAAGAAAAATGTCCGATTGATTTTTTTTGATTATTTTATTCAAAGATATTTTGATTATTTTATTATTATTTTTCAAGATATTTTGATTATTTTAATATTATTTTACTTTTTTTGGTTTAACCGAGGTTATAGCGTGAACGATCGGTTAGATTTCGTTTTAAAAGTGATTAAATGAGATTACAACACAAATGATCGGTTGAAATTCATTTTATCATTTATTAGGTGAGAAAACGGCTTAAATAAACGGTAAAAGCGCGTTAAAGACAGAAGAAAAGAAATCGAAAATGAACGAAATTAAAGTGAAAGTACACAAAACAAGAAATGAATTGAAAGTCTCGGATTCGAAAACTTACCCGTTGAAGAATGAAGAACGAACGAAGAACGGATGAAGAACGGTGAAGAACGACGAAGAACGATGAAGAATTTCCACAGAATCGCTTACGGAAGCGTTACAGAAGCACTTCGACTCGATTTTTCTTCACGAAAACGTGTTTTTTGCCCAAAATAGCCGAAATGCATAGCCAAAGGGGTCTTGAACATTTTGAAACAGCTCCCCCCTCCCCTATTTATAGAAAAAAAAGGAGGTGCTTCCCGCCCAAAGACTTAATGAAGAAGATTTCTAAGCGCACCCGAATTACTAAGTTCACCCCCCTTTTCGTATTTTACGGAAAAGTTACGGAAGCCTTACGGAACTGTTTTCGAATTTGATTTTCATCTTTTTTCTCTTCCCTTTCACCAATGTTAAGTGGAATATGCTTACCCAAGGTTTTCGGAAATTTTACGGAAGTATTACGGAAGCCGCGGAAGCCCCGAAAACCATTTTTGAAAAACGTGGAGGAGCTTGCCGCCCAGTTGCTTCCTCCTTAAGCAACCCAACTTCCAAAATGTTCTGGAAGGGCCTAGATTTGAATTGCTATTTACACCCCTATCTTGATAAGTTCACCCCCTTACCTTTTTTGGTGATTCTTTTTTCGTAAAGTTACGGAAACTTACGAATCTCATAACGATACTTGTTTTCTTTCCGTAATGTTACGGAACCTTGCGGATTACATAATCATCCCCTTTTTGACTTACGGAATGTTACGAAATCTCACTTAATTATGCAACGATGCTTCCATTTGATTTCCGGTGTGTCACGGAAACTTACGGATTGTGCATCAATATTTTTTGGTTTTCCGGCATGTCCTGGAATTTCACAAATTGCCTAATGATGGGTGCCAAGCACCTCACAAGGACCAAAGAAAGGTCGCATGTCATCAAGCAAAGGTCCCCGGACGAAATTAGGGTATGACAGTTGCCCCTCTTTACTTGTCTTTTATTGGAGATAAAAGGAAAGTAAAGACAAGACACTAATTTCGTTCCTCTCGATTTGACGAGAGTCGCGGGTGACCATAAAATCTCCACATGCAAATGACTTGTTGTTCCCGGAATTTCACAAATTGCCTAATGATGGGTGCCAAGCACCTCACAAGGACCAAAGAAAGGTCGCATGTCATCAAGCAAAGATCCCCGGACGAAATTAGGGTATGACACTAATTTCGTTCCTCTCGGTTGACGAGAGTCGCGGGTGACCATAAAATTTCCGAATGTAAATGACTTGTTGTTCCCGGAATTTCACAAATTGCCTAATGATAGGTGCCAAGCACCTCACAAGGACCAAAGAAAGGTCGCATGTCATCAAGCAAAGATCCCCGGACGAAATTAGGGTATGATACTAATTTCGTTCCTCTCGGTTGACGAGAGTCGCGGGTGACCGTAAAATTTCCGCATGTAAATGACTCGTTGTTCCCGGAGGAACAAAAGGTGCAGAAGACTATGTCAGTCTCTGCATGTCATCGGGCCCGCCGCCTCTGGATGACACAAGGGTGCAGAATGACCAAATTTTGTCTCTGCGTGTCATCGGGCTCGCCGCCTCTGGATGACACGAGGGTGCATGTCACATGACCTCAGGGTCAGTATGACAAAGATTATGGGGCGGCCGACAAAAGCAAGGCTCTTGCTCCTACGTATCCTCCAATGAGGAACTCAGACCTACGTAGTTCTAGATAACTTGTGAGACTTGAAAAAGTCTCCACCAGAAGATGCCTACATCTTCGGAAAGGGTGCAGATGACCATATTGGCCTCCGCTTATCAATCACACTCGAGGTGCGGATAACCGTAAGGTGTCTCCGCAGGCTACCAGATCTTGGGTCATGGTAACAGAAAGCAGTGTGGTCGACAAAAGCGAGGCTTTTGCTCCTACGTATCCTCCAATGAGGAACTCAGACCTACGTAGTTCTAGATAACTTGTGAGATTTGAAAAAGTCTCGGTGTTTTCTTCGCTAAAATGCAAACATGCTTTAGTAAAGAGATAAATATTCCAATTGATTAGAGCAGCATACGCTTTTTTGAGTGAAAAACAATGCGTTTACCGGGGAAGGAGAGTCTGCTGATGAAATCCCCCATAACCTTAACTGAGATTTTGGATGTTAGCATTTCGTTTCTAAATGAACATTTAGAGGAAACACTGGGTTCGACAAAATAGAAGAAAATCACTCAAAGTGTATCAATCTCGCACAGGTAAGTGTTTCATCCTAATTCCGAACCATAGATATATCATGACTTGACTTTGCAAATTATTTCCTATCAAATAAAAAATTACATGTGTGATCATGGATCAATAGGACTTCCCTTGGGAATGGGTTCTTTTGGTGGGTTTTTCGGCTTTTGTGTGTTTTTGGCTTTTGATTTTTTGTTGGCTTTTCCTTTTCTGTTTTTGTTTAGTGTGGGGCGAAAAAGTCGCTAGCGCACTGATTTTGGTTGGCAATTAAAGGGAGAAGACCATTTTAGGTCATGGTTTCCTTTCCTTCTTTTTGTTCATTTGGTGACAATTCTGTATTGTTCAGATATTGTCCGGTCTAAAGACCTCTCTGCACATTTCTTCTGGTTTCTTTGACCAGGAGCTTTCTTTTTTTTTTTTCTTTACTTTCTCCCATTCTTTGGTTGGGACTTTTCTTTCTTTTCTTTTTTCTTTTTTCTTTCTCCCTCTCTTTGATTGGGAATTTCCTTGTTTCCTTTTTTCCTTTGATTGGAAATTTTCCTTCTCTTTTTCTTTGATTGGAAATTTCCCTTCTATTCTTTTTTGCTTCCGAGGGTAAGGATTGACATTCTCACCCTGGGTCAAGGTTTATGGTGAGTCAGGATTTTGGCTCAAGACTTGTAGAATGGCTAGGCATGGTACATGTCAGGGTTTGGTTTGGTTCAAGGACAAAAAGGGATGCCCCACATTATTTCCATGACACAAATGCAAAAATGATGATTTGGAAATTTTATGCAAAACTGGTCATGCATGCACCTATGCGGACACTCAAGTGTCAAATTTTTATGGTCATGTGATGCTAGGGCTCAGGATTCATTTTCCTCTATTTTAAATCAACCCAATGTTTCCAAAATATGCTATTTTATCCATTTGTGCATTCATCCGAGTCCATTTTGGGCGTCCGGGGAAATTTTCACAGCATTCACCCTTCAGGTGTATACACATTTTTAAAAACTAGTTATGATCAGTGATTTTTTCAAAGAAAAGTTGGAAGTCATCTCTTTTCAAAAGCATATCGGTTTTTCAGCTAAACAACTTATTTTTCTTTTCCTTTTTTATCATTTGTTTATTTCTTTTTCTTGTTTGTTTTTTTGTTTTTTTTTTCATGAGGTATTTTGCTACCTAAACATGTGTATATTTTTGTGAGGTATTTTTGCTATATACACGCATATCCAAGGTATCTTGCTACCTAAACATACCTATATATGTTTTGTAAGGTATTTTTGCTATATACATGCATATCCAAGGTATCTTTCTACCTAAACATACATATATATATTTTGTGAAGTATTTTTTTTGTTTACATACATGCATATCTAAGGCATTTTCACTACCTAAACATACATATATATATTTTGTGAGGTATGACTACCTTCCGAGCTTGCACTTGTTTTATTTAAATTCCCAGGATCATGAGCAACTAGGTGCGTCCTACTATAAAAAGTGATCAAATAACAAGCATAGATTCAAAAGGTACTAGGTTGCCTCCTAGTAGCGCTTCTTTAACGTCTTGAGCTGGACGCATGATGGCTTGTAGGTCACGGACCTAGTACTTTGCTTACCTTTGGCTTTGGACTTGGTCGCCTGCTGGTCGGCCATGTGTCGTAGGCAACGCTCTAACCTTTTTGCGGATGAGCTGAGGTGAACTCTAGAGGTGGTGGCGGTGTGTCTATTGCCCGCTACCGGCCATCCCAATGCTGCTGTGGTGTTTCGCCCTGCGCCTGCCTGGGGGCGCAGTACTTCTTGATGAAAGCTCGATTAGTAGGGGGCCTGATGCCCTTGCTGGAGGTGACAGGTACTCCGTAGAACTGACAGAGACCCGTAATTAGAGCTTGACAACTCCAAGACCCTGTTGGACTTCTTCGGGTCCACTGGGTGTCTTGCAGGCGCGATCCCTGCAAACAATAGATGAAATCAGAAATCAGTTGAGCGATGTGCATACTTACCTATGATGACGTGACCTTGCCGGGGGGGTACGGGCACCCTGTAGGACTGATAGAGGCCCGTAACCAGAGCTGGAAACCCCAGGGCCCTGTTTGACTTTTTCGGGTCCACTGGGTGTCTTTGTGGGTGCGATCCCTGCAAACAATAGATGGTATCAGAAATCAGTTGAACCATATGCATACTTACCCACGTCGGGACGACACAAACCAACTGATACTTTTGCAGGGGGAGATTGGCAATGCGGTCGCTGGGCAGAATGTTGCTAAGTAGCAATGTCATCTATATCTGTGTAAGAGTGGTCATGTTGGTGCGCATGATCCGCACTCGTCTCTTTGCAGTGGCACGGGTGAAATCTTGCCCCGGTATGCATAGTAGCTGTGTGATAGCCTCCTTTTCTGGTTGTGCTTGCACAGTTGGCCCTCCTCCAATATCAGGGGGTGGCCTAGGAACCGTTAAAAGGAAACTACTGGCCCCTTAACCGGGAGTGAAAGTCTCGGTTAAGCATTTAAGGGCAGAGGACCTTAAATCCTCTTAAGGTGTGGATGTGGAGCACACTGAAAATGAGGACACGTAGCCCTCTAAAGGTGAGGGCGTGCAGCCCTCTCAAGGCGAGGATGTGTAGTCCTTTGGAGGAGAGGGCGTGCAGCCCTCTGTTGGCGAGGATGTGTAGTCCTCTTCAAGGTGAGGGAATGCAGCCCTTTGTTGGCGAGGACGTGTAGTCCTCTCAAGGTGAGGGCGTGCAGCCCTCTGTTGGCGAGGACGTGTATTCCTCTAAAGGTGAGGGCGTGTAGCCCTACGAAGGTGAGGACATGCAGTCCTCTGATGGCGAGGGCGTGTAGCCCTCTTAAGGTGAGGGTACTAGTACCCAAGGTGAGGACGTGTAGCCCACTCAAGGCGAGGACATGTAGTCCTCTGGAGGTGAGGGCGTGCAGCCCTCCGATGGTGAGGACGTGTAGTCCTCTCAACGGTGAGGGTAACTAGTACCCAAGGGTCCACCCTTATGAGAAAGCAAGAGATCGACTCATCGAGAGAGCCGGTCATCCCAAATTCAAAAGATTTGGACATTTAGATGTAGGGAATCTATGTAGTCAACATGATTTTTAGGGATGCAGATGCATGCAACCTTTGTTGTGAAATTTGGTAAATGCGGACTTCATATGAAATAATGCAATGAAATGGGAAGTTTGTACAATGTTCATGTCATTCTTTCCTTGTTTTGTGATTTTGATTTTGATTTAATTTTTTTGGAAAACACAGATTGACTGTCCTTTTGAAAGAGGTGATAATTCATGCAACCTTATCCTATCTTTTGCAAATCTCTCCGGGAACCCCCTCAAAGTGTATGTTCTGTTTGATTTAGTCACTTGACCATTTTGGAGTGATGGCAATAGAGCTGTTTGTCGTTTAATCAATCTATTGAAATCCTAGGGTTTGTCCCCCCTTTTTTTTGTTGAAAACATCGATGGGTGAGAACTTTTGATCGGCCCCTATGTTCACTTGAGGCTCATGCACGGTGCCCCTCATTGCCCCAGTGTAAGGCTTTGAGGTACCAATCGTTGTCTTGTTTTCATAGCCTCGTAGTGAGGAAGAATGAAAGAAGCAGTTGATTCTTGCAAAAAGAATTTTCAAAGGACGAGAAATAGTTGAAGGATTTTTTGATGGATTAAGTCAAATGACTCCTATGTAGAAGCAAGATGTTTTGATGTTTTGATGATGCCAAAGGATCAAGTGCTTCCAAGTTTTATTCAAGGCAAGAATCCAAGAATCCAAGAATCCAAGAAAATCAAGATATATGATCAAGTTGATCTCTAGAATCTTAGGGAGAAGTTTCCAAATTAAAAAAAACAAAAGGTTTGACCAAAGAATTCTATCATTTCAAATTGAGATTTGCTCTCTGGTAATCGATTACCAGCAGCTGAAAATGTTTATATTCAAATTTTTAAAACCTGTAATCGTTTACACAAGTCTTGTAATTGATTACCAGAGGGGATTTTCGGAAAATAATTTCCAAGAGTCACATCTATTCAAATGGTTTATGAATGGGCATCAAAGGTGGCTTGGAAGCACGAATTTAAAGAGAGTTTTCATTGCCCACAAAGTTTATCCTCTCAAAAGATTAAGAGTTTTTCTGAACTGAACTGTCTTATCCTCTCAAAAAGATTCCTTGGTCAACCACTTGCATATTCAATAAGGAATTTTGATTGGTCTTCATTGTACAATCTATCCCTTTTAAGAGAGATTTCTTCTTCTCTTCTTCTTACTTCTGAAAAGGGATTAAGAGACTGAGAGTCTCTTATTGTAGAGGATTCTTGAACACAAGGGAAGGGTTGTCCCTGTGTGGTTCAGACTTTGTAAAAGGAGTTTTACAAAGAGAGTGGAAAATCTCAAGTGGGTTTCTTGAGGACTGGACGTAGGCGCGGGAAGTGGCCGAACCAGTATAAATCAAGTTTGCATTCCTCTCTTCCTTTAAACTTCTTTTATTTATTGCTATTTATCTTTTGCTTTAAAGAAGTTTATTTTGAATTGTCTTTTGAGTAATTCATGTTAAGGGTGCATTGTTAATCCAAAAATAAAGAGTGATAGTTCAATTGGGGAATAGTCTTTGCATCTTAATTCAACCCCCCTTTTTCTTAAGGTAACTGAGGCCATTTGTCCAACATCTTATTCTTGATAACTCACTTCTTTCTAAAAAGACAAAATGAGGTCACATGAACGTCTATATTTTTACTTGAAAACACAGTCAACCAAATGCCTTTTTATTTTTTATTTTGAAACTTATTTTTTATTTTGAAACTTATTTGTTTTGAACTTTACTCGTTGTTTTACGGCAACCCCACCAACGTGCAAGACGAGTAATCTCTGATTGAACGGTCTTGGAAGTCCAAACTCAGGAACACAGGTCGCTTGAGCAAACTGACCAATGGCTTGCACTTGAAAATCCTGATGAGTCATTAGAGACATCTAACAATAGTTTTCAAAATTGCCCCCTGTGTGGCATCTCTTGTCAATGTCAGGATTTACACGCGATTCTCCTCAAATTTCAGCCAGCCCGCATCAATTAGACCTTGCACCTTACGCCTGAAGGTCATACAGTGCTCAATGGAATGCCCCAGGGCTCCCCCACGATATGCACATGTTGCGTTCGAGTCATATCCTCAAAAAAATGGGGGTTTGAGGGAACCTAGCAGGGGTTATGGCTACCATTGCGTTATCAAGTAGATATGCGAGCAAGTTAGCATATGACACCGGAATTTGGGGTGAATCCTACAGGATTTTCGCTGCAAAATTCATTTCTTGGTTGGTGTTTTTTTTGGTTTGTGCTAAAGGTGGTCTTCGTCATTGGAAGTGCGGTAGACAGGCTTTGTGGTTGATTTAGGGATGGCCTTTGTGGATAACTGGGTGGTGGGTAAGGAGGTTTGTTATTGGCTGAGTAATGACATTTTTGGGTTGGTGGGAAACTTGGCCGTATAGGAATAGCAGTCACAGCATGGGTTTCTCCCTCTTTCTCACCCTCTTCATTTGCCCCAGTTTTCTCATTCGTCCAAGCAGGATGACTAAATTTGCCTTTTTTCAGACCCACATTGATCCTTTCACTGGCAAAGACCAAATCCTCAAAGCTTTGAAGGTGCGTAGCCCACCATCTTTTCATAGTAGAGTATCGATAATGTGTCTACCATCATGATCATCGTCTCCCTTTCCATCATTGGGGGTACCACCTGGGCCGCCAGATCCCTCCACCTTTTGGGCGTGTTCTTTGAAAGATCCGTCCCCCTTTTTGCAAATGTTCTGTAGTTGCATCCTATCCGGAACCATATCAAAATTGTACTGATACTGCCTAACAAAGGCAACCATTAGGTCCTTCCAAGAATGGACTCGGGAAGATTCCAAGTTAGTGTACCAGGTAACAGCTACCCCAGTAAGACTTTCTTAGAAGGAATGTATCAGCAATTCCTCATCTTTTGCGTATTCCCCCATCTTCTGACAATACATCTTTAGATGGTTCTTGGGACAAGTAGTCTCCTTGTACTTGTCAGAGTCCAGCACCTTGAACTTGGGAGGGGTGATGATATTAGGTACTAGGAACAACTCTTCTAGGTTAGCAAAGGCATAATCTTTACCTCCTTCAATGGCCCTGAGCCTTTCCTCTTTCCCATTTCTGCCATAGCATGAGGGTTTTTAACCGCTGTGGAATGTGAGGGTTGTGGTTGTGGGTGACACTGAGGGCCCTCCAAAGTGTTTTGCAGGGGTATACCACCAACTGCTTGCCCTTCAGTGGCATATCCGAGGCAAGGCTCGAAGTCGGCTAGATTGTGGTGGGGCATTCCATGTGTCTCCTCCATGGGTCGAGAGACATGTGCATGATCAGATTGAGGTTGTTGGCTCTTAATGAGTATGGAAGTGGAGTTATTGACATCCTCATTGGGAATGTACGCCACATTGGGTGGTGTATAGTTTGGGAGGCAAGCCATATGGCGGGAAGGCGTGCTTGTTTTGAATTTGCACATCATGGGGTCATCCGTACTTCCCAAATCTTTGCCTACCATATTTGAGGTTGGATGATTCATTTGCTTGAGGCCAGATGGGAGCATCGGGTTCACCTTAGCAATAGCGCTAGTAGCGGCAACTATAACCGCATTGGCTTCCATTATCTTCTTCATGCTTATTATGGCCTCCATCATTGTGGCCATTTGCCCTTTCATGGCCTCCATGTCGGCCTTCATCTGCTCTTGCACCTTCTCTACTTCACCCATTACTCTAGCTCTAGCACGGGTTTGGTAGGGGCGCTGTAAAGCGTGTTTTTTTTTTTTTGATAATAACGATTAAGTTCATTTTATTTTATTTTATTTTATTTTTCAAGGAAAGAATGCAATGAGCAATGCAACCAATGAAAAGCATGGATGTATGCGAATGATGTACAGTTGAAGTATTGCGAATTTTTACGCAGGATATGGGGTTGAATCAATTTAGATTTTCAACATGATCCATGACATCTTTGTCAAGGTGAAACTGGAAGTAACAAGGACATCAACAATCCTAACTATGTTTGGCAGTAGATGAAGCAGTGATGTGACTCGATTCATCTTTTGCCCCAATTTTGCAAGACGGTTACTTCCATATTTCAACTTGACTTGATGAACCTTTTTGTAAAAGCATGAGCTTGGTTCAACCCCGTATCCCAGGGAATGGCAATTTTGATCGCCAATACTTCAACAACATTTCATAGGGATGAAAGACTCGAGAATACGCATGCTATGCATGTAAAATGTAATTATGAGATTGAGATGCCCGAAGAAACATCCTTTCTTAGTTAAACATGCATCAGGTACCATGTTCAATCATTTTGTTTTTAAGTGAAATGGGTTTATGATCCCAACATGGTTGGCTCATGGTACGGAATATATGCAACTAAGAATGCTGCGTGAATTTTCGTACTTCCCTTTTTTTTGTTTTTGTTTTGTAGAGGAAAATACAAGGATCATGTATGAGCAAACAAAAAGTATGTGGAACGCATATGATGATGCAATGACTCATGCAAAATGGGAATGTGATAACGGACAAATGCAGGAACGATATGTTCATTATGATGCTGAAGAGATGTTTATGCGGTGCATGATATGAATGCATTTTACGGACACGAGAGCCCGGAAAATTATCTCTTCTTACTCGCGTATTTGGGGGCGCAGTGCCCCATATGTACAATTAAGAAGGTGATATGGACCTTCCGACTTCCCATGACAAAGGACGAGACCAACATACAATGCATGCTAGAGATAAAATGCGGGAGTGACTTGATTCGCACTGATTTTTGGAGTAAAAACGTGGGATAAACTCATCTTATTCAAAAAGTTATAACTAGTCAAGATCTGAGCGACAATACAAACTTCCTAGCGGTTTCCAATCATATGGTCCATTAAGTCTATCATATGCTGACAATAGCTGAGAAGTCCGTGGATCTCCTCGGAGGCGGAGTAGGTGTCCGCCACTGCTTTGGCCTTGGCTAGCAATCGGGGAAGTTCTTGACTCCTGTTCAAAGTAAGAGCAAATCAGTCCGTCCACATTGTTGCCTCTTGGTGCAATGAATCAATTACCCTTTCCCTTTTCGACGCACGAGCGGTGACCTTGTAGCGGATAGACGGGCCTACCTTCTTGGAGAAAAAGGTGTGAAACCAGCCACACATAGAGAGCCAGTGCACAACAAACAATTCTTGCGCTGCTCTTTTCACATCCCCGGTCGAACGTGTCATACATGGCCAAAATGGCGACGACCGAGCTTTCCTTGCCATGATGAAAGGCGAGGAAAGCGTCAATCGCTGCTAGGTCCACTAACCCTTCCATATTCGGAAAGAGGACAACTCCAAAGATCAAAAGCACCAAGATGTCAATAAAAGAAAGCCCATTCGCCTTGATTTGCCAAGGCCTTTGCCCTTTCCTCCAAACACTTCCTTGGTACTCCGACTACCCCATTCCTGTTTTGCTTTACACGGTCCAACTCTTGTGCTGAGATTTTCACTACCTTGGCAACTCTTGTCGTGGAGGGATAGAACCCAGAGAAAAGATATGGCTTCCTTCCTCCCAGTGGGCATCCCAGGATTTCTTCAAACTCTTTCACAGTCGGCACTAGCTGGAAGTCCTCAAATGTGAAGCACCTTAGGGGCTGGTCATAATACTGGGAAAGGGATGCAATCGGTTCCATGGAGACTTCTACCCTAGCTAGGTCCCAAATCTTACCATAGGCTTTGCGGAAGGCTTGCCGTTGAAGTTGACCCATTAATTGCCCCAACTCTCGTAAACTAGTGACCTCTAAGCTCTTGATTTTGACTTGATAGAACCTCTTTTTAAGCGAAGGCTTTTGACTTGATCCCATGTTTTACTAAAGTGAAATAAAATCTAGTGCGAATCAAAACTCCGACATCTATCATGGGTGGAATGGATGAATGCATGAAGAAATGCATATGACACAGATGCAATTTACGAATATGGGAGCCCGAGAAATTGTTTCCTTCTTGGATACAACGTTTGGGCAGCGTGGCACCCAACGTATGTTTTTAAGAAGGCGACACGGACCCTCCGTCGGTTTGCTAAAGTGAGGGGATCAAAGACGAAACCCACGCATGATGCATATGCGAAAGGCACAACACGGGGATGTACATAGTACGACAATATTCACAAACAAATATAAGCAAGAGGGTATATGATACTTATGCATGGCAGTGTGAAAAATGGCACGCAGCGTGTTTGCTCCGTGCCCCTATTTAAGGGACCTTTAAGGGAAAGAGCTAACTAGGCTTTTAGTGATAACCCCCAAGGTAGTCATATCTCTCTTGATGGTTTCTAGAGGTATCATCCCCTTCGAAGAACATACTGCAGTAGTAGGGACTACTAGCAACAATATGTTTTCAAAGAGAAAAACTCTAGATGAGGGTTCACTGTAATCAAGCAAGTCGGAGACCTAGCATGATCACAGATTCACCTCCACTCCTTATGTTCCCACGAACCCGGGTATAGGGCCCTTTTTTCAACTCACCGTGTGTGCAAATAGTGTTAGTGTTTGTGTGCATCAAATGAATAAATATTTACCTCATGCATACAAAAAAATGCACTAAAAGCATCAAAGAGTTGTATATACAAGAACATAATAAAGGGAAACCAACAAAGGAGTAAGTCATGGCAAAACTTTGCACAAGATTAAATGGCCTAACTCTCTAAAAACAATCCCCAGTGGAGTCGCCAACTGTCGCAACCTACCCTTCGGCGGGAGGGCGACGCGAGACTCGCGGGATGCGTGTTCCACGAAAGGAATACGCGCGGAGTCGCCACCAACGTTTATTTGAGGAAAACGTCGGAAAAACCGGAAAAGACGCGATCTACGAACTTTTAAGTGAAAGGTTCGGGAGTTGTATTTACGCACGGGGAAGGTATTGGCACCCCACACGTCCGCCCCAAAGGACGGCAGCCTTTAATCGAATGTGCAAACATGACTTTGATTCTTACGTTCCCTTTTATGTCCTTATATCCTTTATACCCTTTTTATATTTTTTCTTTTTTGTGGTCGACAAGGGTGTTTCCCTTTGCTCCTACGTATTCCTCAATTTGGGATGAGAAAATCAGACCTACGTAGTTCTTTCGGAACAAAGTGTTTGGTTAAGTTGTTTTTTATCTTTTTGCAAGATATATTTTTGATTGAGCAAAAAGGTCATTTGAGGTGTTGGACCATTAAATGATCTTTTGATTTTGAAAGGAGAGAAACGTTAAGGTGTTGGACCATTAACAATCTCTCGGGGTGGTCGACAAAAGCGGGGCTTTTGCTCCTACGTATCCTCAATTGCGATGAGGAAATCAGACCTACGTAGTTCTTGCAAAAGCGGTAAAGTCACATGTTGATTTTATGCTTTTGAACGGTCCATGTTAACCGATAAAAGCAAAGAGGACCGTTTAAGGCGTTGGACCTTAAAACGGTTTTTAGTGATTTTTCGGACAAAACTTGATTTGTGAGTTGATTTTAGTCTTAGTTTCACTTTGATTATTAATCAATTCATTCAAGGAAACTTCCAAAGAAAAATGTCCGATTGATTTTTTTTTATTATTTTATTCAAAGATATTTTGATTATTTTATTATTATTTTTCAAGATATTTTGATTATTTTATTATTATTTTACTTTTTTTGGTTTAACCGAGGTTATAGCGTGAACGATCGGTTAGATTTTGTTTTAAAAGTGATTAAATGAGATTACAACACAAATGATCGGTTGAAATTCATTTTATCATTTATTAGGTGAGAAAACGGCTTAAATAAACGGTAAAAGCGCATTAAAGACAGAAGAAAAGAAATCGAAAATGAACGAAATTAAAGTGAAAGTACACAAAACATGAAATGAATTGAAAGTCTCGGATTCGAAAACTTACCCGTTGAAGAATGAAGAACGAACGAAGAACGGATGAAGAACGGTGAAGAACGACGAAGAACGATGAAGAATTTCCACAGAATCGCTTACGGAAGCGTTACAGAAGCACTTCGACTCGATTTTTCTTCACGAAAACGTGTTTTTTGCCCAAAATAGCCAAAATGCATAGCCAAATGGGGCTTGAACCTTTTGAAATAGCTCCCTCCTCCCCTATTTATAGAAAAAAAAGGAGGTGCTTGCCGCCCAAGACTTAATGAAGAAGATTTCTAAGCGCACCTGAATTACTAAGTTCACCCCCTTTTCGTATTTTACGGAAAAGTTACGGAAGCCTTACGGAACTGTTTTCGAATTTGATTTTCATCTTTTTTCTCTTCCCTTTCACCAATGTTAAGTGGAATATGCTTACCCAAGGTTTTCGGAAATTTTACGGAAGTATTACGGAAGCCGCGGAAGCCCCGAAAACCATTTTTCAAAAACGTGGAGGAGCTTGCCGCCCAGTTGCTTCCTCCATAAGCAACCCAACGGCCTAGATTTGAATTGCTATTTACACCCCTATCTTGATAAGTTCACCCCCTTACCTTTTTTGGTGATTCTTTTTTCGTAAAGTTACGGAAACTTACGAATCTTGTAACGATACTTGTTTTCTTTCCGTAATGTTATGGAACCTTGCGGATTACATAATCATCCCCTTTTTGACTTACGGAATGTTACGGAATCTCACTTAATTATGCAACGATGCTTCCATTTGATTTCCGGTGTGTCACGGAAACTTACGGATTGTGCATCAATATTTTTTGGTTTTCCGGCATGTCCTGGAATTTCACAAATTGCCTAATGATGGGTGCCAAGCACCTCACAAGGACCAAAGAAAGGTCGCATGTCATCAAGCAAAGGTCCCCGGACGAAATTAGGGTATGACATACGCGATCAAGGCAAAAGCATGGTAGAATGAAGTTCTGATAGCACAGTGAAGACATAAAACATCATTAAGTAGATAAAAAAAAGATATTTACATCAAGTACCTACAAGGAAGATCCAACAGAAGATTTAGCTTTCCATAACTGGGAAGCTTCCTTTACAATAAAGAGAAGAGAAAGATGAAAGATTGTAGAAATACAAGTAGTGGGGATGTCTCCTCCACCTCTAGGACCTCACAATCACTCACAAACTCATCTCAAGCTCTCAGGACGACTTTCTCTTCAAACTCTGGTCTCTGCAGATCTTCCCACAACAAAATCTCTCAAACTCTCTGGAACTTGAACCTTTCTCTCTCTAGAACTCTCTAGACATGCAGAAGTTTCAAGAAAAGGCCAAACTCCTCTACAAAATCTGATTTCAGGCTTAAATAGATGGCTTTGTTCGTGCGCTTAGTGCACTTTTGAACTGCTTAGCGCGCATTAGTGAATTTTGGCTTAGCGCGGCTTTTCTCGCTCAACAGATGGACCAAAGCGATGCACTTAGCGGGATGGCCCTTCACTCAGCAAACAAGCACAACTCATCCTTCTTCCAGATTCTTCCTCGCGCTTAGCCGAGGATTGTTGCGCTCAGCGGATAGCTTGCTAAGCCAGCAGATTGGCCTAGCGAGAGGGTGAAAATCAGCACTTCAAAACTTGCCTAATTATCTTGAAATTGAGAGAAAATGATTATTAAATACACAAAATGGAAGTACTATGTATTTATTACCTATCTTAAACAAAAAGTAATGACAACACTACAAAATAACCATGAATTGGAGGAGTTTGATACAATTTACACAAGTTTTATACACAAAAGTTAGTCATATTCACCGACTAACAAAAGGTAATGGAACAATTACTCGATCCTCAAGTAGTGAAAGAAATCATCAAAAAGTAACATCCATAGGTTCAGTAAGCAATTCCTGCCATAACACATAAAATGGAGGTTTTTAAGTTGTTTTGTCTTGACATTCTTAATTCTTTTTGTCTTATGCTATTAACACTATATTTGATTTGTATGTTGAAAGTAAACTCTGAGCACAAGACGACATTGGCAAGTTGTACTTCTCTGAAGATACACCACAGAAGATGTTTATGGTCCCCACACTTTCTCTACATAGTAATGACCTTGTGTAAAGCGCCCAAGCAATTGGAAAACGACTAGCTGGGATCTCTCAACGAATCCAAGCTTTGAAGTCTATATAAAGATTGAAGATGTTTGTGTTAAGGTGGTCAAAAGAAACTTGAGCGAATTAAGTGTTGTCATGCTATCAGTTTAGTTGATGAAAGAAACTTGAGCAAATTAAGTGAATCTTAGCTCTGCTAAGCTAGCAAGTTTCATTGTATTCAAGCTTATTGTGTAAACACTCTTTGAGTGATTATGATACATTTTCTATCAAACATCTATTGCTTGTGAAAGTCAGAAGTGTCTTAGTGACAAAGAATACTTTGGTCTTAATCTTAGGGGGATATTAAAGATAGTGCCAAGAGTGGCCTAAAGAGTACTCATTGTAGCCAGAAGTGACAGAGAATACTTAGTTGTAATCAAATATTTGATTAGTGAAACCCTTCAAGTTTTGAAGGAAAATTGGACGTAGCCCAAGAGTTGGGGTGAACTAATATAAACCTATGTGTTTTCTTTATTGCTTATATATAACTAATTCCTTTCTATTGTTTACTTCTACACTACTGTGTCCAAATTTTGTGAATCCACTCACATTGATATGTGGGATGTTGTATAAAAGAGCAATCACATTACCCTAGACGCTCAAAAGAATGAGACCCCGAGGGACAAATGGACGAATGATCATAAATCCAGATTTCTTCTCAACTCATGCTCAAGAAACACTTTGTTGTGTGCTCTATCATAAAAAGAATATTCCAAAGTTCATAGCTTCAGAAGAACCAAATAGACGTAGAACGCCTTAGCCATTACCCACAAAGGGTCCTCTGAGGTAAAACATAACAATTTGAGCCTTTTGACTCATAAGTATGAACTCTTTAGTATGGAAGAGGGAGAGGATATCCAAACCATGTTTGGATGCTTCCAAACCTTTCTAAACGAGCTTCGCTCTCTAGGTAGACATTATGATAATTATGATCACATTGATAAAATTTTATGAAGTTTATCTAGAAAGTGGAGACCACAGGTTATAGCCTTAAGAGCCATCAAGAATCTTGATTCAATGACTCTTGAAGAGCTCGTTGGGATTCTTAAAGTCCATGAGCAAGAACTTTCTCAAGATGAAGGAACCAAGAAAGGGAAGTCGCTAGCCCGCATGGTTCAAAGACCAAAAAGCAACCTTGTGTCCAAGGAGCCATCGTCCAAGGCCCTTGTTGTTAATGACACTTCAGAAAAAAGAATCTAATGATGAGGACTCCGATGAAGAAGATGACGAGCTAAGTCTGATTGATCACCATAAAGATTAGAAAGATGTGGAAAAACAAGAACTCCTCCATGTTTAACAGTTTGTCCAAAAGATCCTTACACGAAAAGGAGAAAAGTCTAGTCATATGTTATTAGTGCAAGAAGCCAGGACACTTCAAGTCAAAATGTCTTGACTTTGAAAAGTCAAAGGATAAGAGGAAGAAATTCTTCAAGTCCAATAAGAAGAGCCTCATGAGCACTTGGGAGGACTTGGACAATTCATCGTTTGATGAGGATAGTGAGGAAGAAGCCAACTTGTGTCTGATGCCTGATGTGTCCACCAGTAAAGCTGAACCAACACTGGATGCAAGTTCAGATGATGAGGATCATTAGCCTGATGACACTGTCAATTCTAATAGTGAAAAGGTAATATTTGAATCTAGAGAAGATTTAATTAAAGGGTACAATCAACTTTTGTTTGCCTCTGCTTGTGTCTTTGAAGCTTATAGAAAACTAAATAAATGTTTTCAACATCTTGAAAGAGAGCATGAGGATCTCAAGAAAATTCATCAAGCTCATTTAGTTGATTTTATCCTGGAAATTACTTCACATGGTAATGTACAAGATACCTTTATTTATGAGGAGGTCAAGGAATTATTGGATGAAAAGATATCCCGTGGACGAAAGGTTCTTCTTAAGGATTTTCAAGACCTAGAATAAAGGGTGAAATCCTTAACCACAACTCTTGAAGATTCAAAAGAAGAGCGCAAGGAAATGCTTAAACAAAAGCTTTTACTACAAAAAGAATTCACCCTTGCTAATAATGAACTAGATAAGTTGAAAAAGAAGAACTCAAATCTGTGGACGGGATGTCAACATTATAAAAAGTTCTCTTCTAATTTAAACTATAAGCTTAAGGGACGTGAGATCTTGAAGGAACTACCTCTAGAGATTGTAAAACTATACGAGGAGATATAAACCTTGAGTGATAAAATAGCCAAATTTATTAGTGGTTATGAAGCCCTTAACATAATTATTAAGGTGCAAAGAAACCCCAAAGACAAATTTGGCCATGGTTCAAAAATTGAAAAGGTTGTGCATGGTGAAGAACTCACTATTTGCTATTTCTGTGGAAAAGTGGGTGGTTCCGCCCCTAGGAATACTACTTGTTTGTGTGGGTGCGAAATCTACCGGCAAGTGCATTGGATTGTCAAGTAAATAATTAAAATGGAATGATTCGAGTATTGAACTTAGGAAACCTGTTTTACTTGGAAAAGTGTCATTCAAAATACAACTGTTTGTAAAAAGAATTAAGTATCATGAATTGAAAACAAAGGTATATTCTATTGTAATCAAAGAAACAATAAACGTGAACAATTGAGTGTGAAAACAAATAAGTAAAAGCGTTGGGTCCTTCCACCGAGATACTTGATGCAATTAGGGTTTTTTTCTATTTGAAATTATTCATGTGTTCTATGCTGAGGACAAAATACCAACACCGATGTCTCGTGCGTTTGGACTAATTTAAACTAAGCTTCATCCGCAAATGTCTCTTGTTGAACTTAGCCTAATTTAAACAACATTATAAGCACAGGATAATGAAAACTAGAACCCTGCACACTATGTCTAGCACTACAGCTATCTAGTCCTACTCTATCAAGTTCCTAATAGCACACACCAATGGGTGATCAAACCACAAGCATGCATACAATAAGCTTAGATAGAAACATTGAACACATGAAAATAACCTCAAATAGATAATAAAAATATTTACATCAAGTACTTAGTAGAAATTCCCAACAAAGGGTTTTAGCCCTACATTGCAAGGGAGCAACTTTCACAAATAGGAGAAGGGTTTTAGAGAAAATATCAGATTACAAAGCAGTGGGGATGTCTCCTCCACCTCTAAGAACCAAGAAAATAACTCTAAAACCTAGAATCTACCTAAAAGCTAGGAACTTTGCTTCCTTGCTAAGCTTTTCCTCTGTTCTTTGCACACAAATCGCAGTCAATTCAAACCTCTTTCACATCGTCACACTCTTTTTTTTTTCTGTGCAAATCAGGCTTAAAAAGGGCTTTCTGACCTTGAAGGCGCGCTTAGCGCCATTCTCACGCTTAGCGCGAGTAAGTAATATTTGGCTTAGCACCAATCTTGCGCTTAGCACAAAAGAGACAACCGCCTCGCTAGCGAGCTGCATACGTGCTAAGCGCGTGCTGGCGTGGAAGAACTTTCTTCAGGCTTATCCTCATGCGCTAAGCCACTGCTATCTCGCTTAGCGGTTTGGTCTCGCTAAGCGCATGGCTCAGGCTTAGTGAGACAACACTTTTTGAACCTTCATAATTTTCTCCTTTTTACCTGAAATTGAAGTGAAAATTACATTAAATTCAATAGGAAGGCTTCTACTAGCACAAATGAAAACTAAACTAGAAATATTTACAATCCTACCAAAAAATAACCATAAATTGGGAGATTTATTTACATTCTAGAAAATTTTCTATACAAAAATTAGTCACAAAAGATGACTAACAGTGGGTCATGAGACTTATAAGTGCAAAAACCTCTGATGCAATCCTACCCCCCAAGGGCATTGGATAGAAGACTCCAAGAAGATTGGGCCAGAGCTACTGAAGAAGGCCCTAGGGTTCTCACAAGCCTGAGGGTAGATTTTTGACCCATGGGTTAAGTATGAGCCCACTTATCTTTGAACATATTAGATTAGGGTTTCATTATTTTTGGGCCTTGTATTTAGGGCTCCATAGTGTAGGGAGGGTACCTTAGTCATGTAGGAATTTTTAGCCCTTGTATTTTAGAGCACCTAGACTAGTTTTTGTATTAGGGGTAGTTTTGTAATTTCACATGCATTAAGTGCACTATTTGATGTGTGTTGAGAGACAAATTTAATTGAAATGGGAGCTTATCCACTCATCTTCTCCTACCTTCAAGCTCTTATCCATGGCTTCCTATGGTGGTGAGCTTGTTCTTGACTCATCTTCTCCTTGAAGTGGCATCTCCAATCACCTTTCCTTCTTCTCCATTCCGCTACCATTGATCTTCAAGAAGCAATTGATTCCATAGATGAAGAAGATCCAAGTCCTACAAGCTCCACATGGAGCTACATTAGATATGGTCTGGTCATAGTGGACGATTACACTAGATGGACATGTGTCAGGTTCGTAACCCACAAGGATGAGTCTTTTGATACCTTTTATAATTTCTATAAAAAGATCCAAAATGAAAATGGAATTTGTATCTCTTCAATCATAAGTGACCATCAGAGGGAGTTTGAAAATGATCTTTTTGAAAAATTTTGTGAAGAGAATGGTATTCACCATAATTTTTCCACTCCAAGAACACCACAACAAAATGAAGTTATTGAGAGGAAATGACAAGGACCATGCTTAACGATCACTCAACACCCAAACACTTTTGGGTTGAAGCTGTAAACACTGCATGTTATTTACAAAACATAATTTATATTAGGCCAATCTTAAAGAAGACTCCTTATGAATTGTGGAAGGGACATAAGCCCAAATTTCTATTTTCCACCCATTTCGATGTTAGTGTTTCATTCTAAACACCAAGGATAACCATGAAAAGTTTGACTCCAAATGTGAATCTGGAATCTTACTTGGAAGCTTTGAATCGTTCAAGGAATATAGAGTGTATAACTCAAGAACCTTGACTATGGAAGAGGCCATTCATGTGAGATTTAATGATTATAAGCCTAAAACTACAATGTCAGAGTTGGATGAGTCCTTTGCAGAGATGAAGATAAAGGATATCGTTAAGTCTGCTGGTGCGTCTAGTCAGAACCAACTTGCATCCAACTCACCAGTGGATGATTAACCTAAAGAGGTCAGAGAACTAATTGGACGCTTGTAGA
The DNA here is from genome assembly GCF_000004515.6 of Glycine max. Classification (NCBI taxonomy): domain Eukaryota; kingdom Viridiplantae; phylum Streptophyta; class Magnoliopsida; order Fabales; family Fabaceae; genus Glycine; species Glycine max. Next base: position 23,028,630 of record NC_016088.4, read on the forward strand.
GGAAACATCATCCAGAGTCCCAAATCATTGGTGATCCTAAGGATAAAGTCCGGACAAGGAATTCTCTCAAGAACACAACACTACTTTTCAAGATCGAGCCAAAGCACATAGATGATGCTATGTATAATGAATATTGGGTCAAAGAAATGCAAAAAGAGCTGACAAGTTTTAGAAGAACTATGTTTGGAACCTTGTAACTCCACAAAGGAAAATCTGCTATTGAAGCAAAATAGGTGTTCAGAAACAAGCTAGACAAAATAGGTAAGATTGTAAGGAACAAGGCTAGGCTTGTAGCCAAAGGTTACTCACAACAAGAAGGTATAGATTATACCAAAACTTTTGCTCCTGTTGCTCGTCTAGAGGCAATACACATTTTACTATCCTTTTCTACTCATCATGGTATGATGTTGTACCAAATGGACATAAAAAGCACATTCCTCAATGGACTAATCAAGGAAGAGGTCTATGTGAAACAACCCCATGGGTTTGAGAGTTATATCTACCCTTATCATGTTTTCAAACTTAACAAAGCTTTGTATGGTTTAAAACAAGCTCCTCGAGCTTGGTATGAAAAGTTAATTTCATTTTTAACTGAAAATGGCTTTATAAGAGGAAAGGTAGACACTAATTTGTTGCACAAAGATTATGGTAGTCAATTCCTAATCGTCCAGATATATGTGGATGATATCATATTCAGTGCCACTAATGACTCTCTATGCAAGGATTTTCCAAGCTTATGCAGGTAGCGTTTTAGATGAGTATGATGGGAGAATTGAAGTTCTTCCTTGGACTTCAAATAAAGCAAACAAGTGAAGGCATATACATACATCAAAACAAGTACGTGGAGAACTTCTGAAGAAGTTTAAGATGGACGATACAAAGTCAATGAACACCTCTATGCATTCAACCATTGTACTTGGACTAGATGTAGAATCAAAGCAGGTGGAAGAAAAGACATACAGAGGAATAATAGGATCTTTTTGGTATCTCACTGCGTCCAGACCTGACATTATGTTTAGTGTATACCTTTGTGCTAGATTCCAAAAGGAACCAAGGGAAGTTCATTTATCTATTGTTAAATGCATATTTAGATATTTGATTTGAATTCCTAACCTTGGTCTATGTTTTAAGAGAGAAAAAAGATTACAGGTTGCCTGGTTATTATGATGCGGATTTTCCTGAAGATAGAGTGGACAGAAAAAGCACTAGTGAAGGATCTCACTTTGGTGGATGGTTGGTCTCTTGGACGAACAAGAAACATGGAATAATAGCTCTATCCATTGCAGAGGCAGAGTATATATCAGCTACAAGTTGTTGTTCTCAACTTTTATGGATTAAACATCAACTCGAGGATTACAACTTGTTTAAGAGTGAAATTTCTACCCTTTGCGATAATACTGCTGCCATTGATCTTTCTAAAAAATATCATCATGCATTCACATGCGAAACATAGAAATAAAACGTCATTCATAAGGGACCACATTCAAAAGGGTATTATGGAATTACAGTTTGTATCCACAGAAGATCAGCTCGCTGATTTATTTACATAAACCCTTACTAAGGATAGTAATCTCTTTTAGAGAAAGGATTGGCATGTTCCTTGTGGAATAAATTTTTAAATCCATAAATAAAGCTATATCACATCACTAAGCATCCAAAGAACCTATTGTCCAATGATCTTAGTCAGTACTTATGCACTATATACATGCATCCAATATATAGACAATGTTTTTGTCTGTCTCTCTTTGATATCCTTGGATTTTGTTCTTTGTTTCATTTTGCCCAGGAGTGCAAAATCCTGCTTAAAAAAGTGATGTGCCATCATTTTCTTCTATTTTCTAAACCCTTTTTGCACCATTTTAATTACTGATTGGTCTTAATTGTCAATTAATCAGGCAGTTTTATTATTTGGGCTCATTTAGCTAATTTGATGTTTTTAATCTAATTTCAGGAATTAATGAAACATTGGGCTTAATCCGGATTTTGGTTATGGACTTGAAGAGGGCAAATAAAGCAGCGCTTACCTTAGTTAATTTCTAATTAGGAAATTTTGTAATTTTATGTTGTTCAGTGTTTATTTCGTTTTGGGCCAGAGTATTGTAATAGGGCCCAGTGACTTTGAGTGACTCTTTTTAAATAGCAGCCTTGGGATTCGTGGAAGGCATTCTGTTATGCTATTTTCATTATTCAGAGCTTTGGTTTTAGGTTTTCATGTTTTTCTGTTCCCTTGTTACGGTTTTCGTTCTTAATGCAAATTTCCGTTTTCTGCTTCTAATTACGAGTTCATTCTTGCTTCTTCTTTTACTTTCATTTACGTTTCTGTCTCATTTACGTTTCTGTTCATTTACGTTTCTGCTTCATGTTTCATTTGCGTTTTCTGTTTGAATCCATGGAAGGCTAGATTTTCTGGTGTTGTTTCCTTTTGAGGACGAAGCCCAACTCTCTTTGAGGTTTCGCTTGTAATGTGGTTTCCTGGCAGTTTTCCCTTCACCAGTTATCCCAATTTCGTGAATATTAATCAATGCACGCTTCGTGTTCGATTAATTGCCTCTGAGCCTAACTTGCGTTCATGCTTAATGGACAAAGGGCTAACTGGTGTATGTGGTGACTAATCTCGTATTGAAAACCCTAAGTTGATTTTCGCTTAGTAAATTGAAATAGGGTTGGATTAAGTGGTTGACTGTTAGGGACGAATTCTCCATAACCCAGGATAAGAGAATGGCTTCTGAATCAGAGGAAACAACCCGTTTTTAATATTAGTAGTTTCGTATTCCAGTTTACTTGTTCTGCTCTTTAATTACCAAACAACCAACCCCCCCCCCCCAATCGTTACTGTTACTGCAAGTATATTATGAACATTTGGTTTGTCACTGCTCGTTGGGAAACGACCTAGGATCACTTCCTAGTTACTGCATTTTCATGTTTATTTGATTCGGGTACGGCCTCGATCAAAAAGCCCATATATTTTCAACTTCTCCCCATGATCTTTTCCTCTCTCTTCACCCTAAACATTTAACCGTCACCATCACTCATCATTACGTCCTTTAACTATCAAAACCTTCTGCAAACTCTTCACATTCTCTCTCTCTTAGAAACCTCTTTGCACCATAACCTCTTCTTCTCTGTCACCCATAAAACTCCAAACTCTAACAATGGCTAAGAAACATAACCAACCGCAAGCTGTCCAAGCCACACCTGATTTTAGAATCAACACTCCTATCGCTCAAGCCATTGGTTATGAGCGTTGAGGAACCAAGTTCATGAACAGTGCTAAGCAAAGCCAAAATCTTCCAGCAGATTGTCAATAAAGCCATCATTCATAAACAAGGATCAAAGGACTTCTTGTCCAATGCCCACAAGTTTATTTTGTATCACCTTATGGAGGGCGCTCTCTTTGAATTGCCCCAGATTCTCTTCAACTTCTTTGCAACGAAAGTGATGAAGGACAAGAGCATCGGAAAGGATATCTACCATAGTGTCGTTGTAACGATCCGCCTCTTCGCTACGATAGCACTAACTATAAAATGTGGCATTTCAATTTTAAGTGAAATTTCCATTAATTTGATTATGACAATGATGGCATATTTTTGCGATATACATTCATCAAACAACACACAAACACACAAATACATACATACGTACATACATACACACACACACACACACACACACACACACACACACACACACACACACACACACACACACACACATACACACATATATTAAACCACTATACATCATTCACATGCCAGAACATAATTTAGTTTTTATATATAACCCCGAAACACTTTTGAGCTGAAGTAATGAATTTGGTTGTTATCTTCAAAATAGAATTTATATAAAGACCAATTCTTAAAAAGACTCCTTATGATTTGTGGAAGGGACGAAAACCCAACATATCATACTTCCATCCTTTTGGATGTAAATGCTTCATTTTTAACACTGAAGATAATGGAACATTTATTGGATACTCTCAAACATCTAAGGCATTCAGAGCCTACATGACGTAGCTCCATGTGGAGTTTGTAGGCCTTGGATCTTCTTCATCAATAGAGTCCTTTTCTTCTTGAAGTTCAATGGCAGTGAAATGGAGAAGGAAGAAAGATGATTGGAGGCGCCGCTTCAAGGAGAAGATGAGTGAAGCACAAGCTCACCACCATAGGAAGCCATGGATAAGAGCTTGAAGGAGGAGAAGATGAGGGGAGGGAGAAGGAGAGAAGGAGCACAAAATTTTGTGACACAAATGAGGTCTGAACTTTGAAGTGTAATTCTCAAATGATCAAAGTTGAAAAATGAACACACATGGCCTCTATTTATAGCCCTTAGTGTGACACAAAATTGGAGGGAAATTTGAATTTCTATTCAAATTTTACTTGAATTTGAAATTGAATTTATGGAGCCAAAATTTCAATAATTATGATTAGTGAATTTTAGCTATGGGTCAGCCCACTAATCCAAGATCAAGTCCAAGATTCTCCATTAAGTGTGCTTAGGTGTCATGAGGCATGTAAAGCATAAAGGACATGCACAAAGTGTGACTATATGATGTGGCAATGGGGTGTAGCAAGCAAATGCTCACCTCCCCCTCTAAAATTTAATTGGATTGGGCTTCTCCCAATTCAATTAAATTTATTTCCCAACACACACATCAAATATTCACTTAATGCATGTGGAATTACAAAACTACCCGTAATACAAAAACTATAGTCTAGGTGTCCTAAAATACAAGGCTGAAAAATCCTACATTTCTAGGGTACCCTACCTATATTATGGAGCCCTAAATACAAGGCCCAAAAAATAATGAAACCTTAATCTAATATGTACAAAGATAAGTGGGCTCATACTTAGCCCATGGGCTCGAAATCTACCCTAAGGCTCATGAGAACCTGTTAGTCGGTTAGTACGACTAACTATTGTGTAAAAAAGTTGTGTAAATTGTATTCGACTCCTTCCATTTGTAGTTCTTTTTTTAGTATTGTAAGTACTTTTTGGTAAATTTAGGTAAAAAGTACTTAGTATCCCACTTTTGTGTATTTAATAACCTTTCCATTTCAATTTCAGGTAAAATAAGCAAGTTTGGTGAAGTTTGAATTTTACAGTTCACTGAGCCATCCTTTTCTGGCTAACGCATGATCCACTGGGTGTAGCATGATTGGCTGAGTGCATAGAAGAACCTGAAAGAAGATGACATGTACAAGTGTGCTGAGCAAGAGTCAAACTCGCTAAGCGCACTGCTTGCACCTCCAGGTTGAGCGAAGAAGAGGCGCCCTAAGCAAAATGTCACATAATTTGGTTAAGCGAACCAGGATGTGGTTGAGCGAACGACCAAAAATCAACAACACTATTTAAAGCCTGAAATCAGAAATGGAAGGGGGGTTCTTAATTTTTGGCATTTTCTCTGTTCTTGGAAGCATTCATCTGAGTGGCTGAGTGGCGGAGAGAACTTCTGGTGTGAAGATCCTGAAGGACAACAGAGATTGAAGAGGAAGTTATCATGCGAAGTATTGGATGAGAGTTTGAGTGATTGTCAGGTTTCTAGAGGTGAAGGAGACATCCTTACAACTTGTACTTCTGAATCTTTCATTTTCTCTTTTTTATTTTTGTAAGAGAAGCTTCCCAGCTATTCCTCAGTTGGTTCTTCCTATGGGGTACTTGATGTAAATACTTTTATATCTATCTAACGATGTTGCATGTGTTCTTTGTGCTATTAGAACTTCATTTTAGTATGCTTTTGCCTTGATCACGTAGATGCATGCTTAGTTAGGGTCATTCAACATTCGGAAATGCTTTGATCCTTAGAACTTGATAGGACAGGGCTAGTTTATCGTATTTTCAGGAGGGATCAGGGTACGGTAACCTAGTTGTTGGTATGTATGTCTTAATGCAGTTATGGTCAACTTTAGTCCAACAAGAGGGATCTGAGGATGACGCTTTTCTAGGATTAGGCTAAACATGCACGAGACATCGGGGTTTAGCAGTCCAGGAGACAACATACAATAGAGGAATATTGTTAGGTAGAAAACATCTTTAGTAGCATCAGTCGCCCAGTAGGAAGACCAACACATTGACCATCTGCCTTCACACCCACCACTGCTCACCTTTTTATTTACCTTTGATTAGTTAGTTTACACACGTGTCCATACTACACACCAACCTTTTACAACAAGATGCTTATTTAATGAACAATAGTTTTACCAAGTAAAACAAGTTCCCCGAGAGTTCGATACTCAGTTCTTACCGTTTTACACTACTTGCGCGATTTCGTGCACTTACTTGCCATCGAACAGAACCCTAGGGCCTTCTCTTGCATCTCTGGCCCAATCTTCTTGGAGTCTTCAATCCAATGCCCTTGGGGGGTAGGATTGCATCATTCCCCCCCCCCCCTTTTGAAAAGGATTTGACCTCAAATGCCGAGGTTCTTGAAACTTTGGGCTTCTTCCCTCCACACCTATAAAAAGAATAAAAACATATATATTAGTGGTGTTTGGTATGTTGGAGTAAGGTAAGGTATGAAAACCCATTTCCTGGGCATCTTCCCATGAGGGAACATGGTTCCTCACTAACTCAATGAGTGGTGCTACAAGTATAGAAAAATATGGTACAAACCTTTTGTAAAAGTTTTTTTAGTCATGGAAGCCCCATATTTTCCTTATACCTAGTGGAGTGGGCCACTCAGAAATGAGCTTTATTCTCTTGGTGTTCGTGGGAACCCCTTGATTACTATTTAAAAAATTAAAGAAAGTAATGGAATAAAACATACATTTTCTGTATTTTCAAGTTGATTATTCCTACCAAAATGTACGCCAAACCTAACGCATCTCATATGAGCACCTAAGTTTGTATTGAAACTAAAAATAAGAACAAACCTACCTAATGAGTCCCTATCTACACGAATCTTGAAGATGTTGGGCACATGAGTGATTTTACAAAAGAGGATTGCACCACTTAACACATTCATCATATCACCTTTTTATTTACCTTTGATTAGTTAGTTTACACATCTATCCTTACTACACACCAACACCAACCTTTTACAACAAGACTCTTATTTACTGAACCACAACTTTACCAAGTAAAAAAAGTTCCCTGAGAGTTCGATACTCGGTTCTTACCGTTTTATACTACTTGCGCGATCCAGTGCACTTGTCGGTCGTCGAACAAGTTTTTGGCACTGTTGTCGGGGAACTTCTTTCTAATTGGAAAGTTTAGTTCAGTTCTTTATGTGTTTATTCTTTATTCTTTGATTAATTGTGAATATTTGCTTTTGATTCATATTTTTTTTCTTTTTGAATTGGATAACCACTATTGCTGTCAGTATTTTGTATGCATAGATCTCCCACAGGCAACCTAGTTCCTCTGGACTTGGAAATTGAAGCCAACTTAAGAAGGAACAGAGCCGAGAGGAGAAGGAAGTTGTTGCAAGATAGGATAATAGCTTCCATTCTAAAAGAAGAAGCTCAATCTTCTGACTCTACATCATTTGATTCACTATCATCAAGGGAATCAACTATATACTTACCAGAAGCCTCTGTCATGGCTGATGATCACCAGCAAAGGGTTACCCTTGAGGATTATTCTAGTAGCTCAGTGCCGCAATTATTTACAAGTATTACGCGTCCTGAAGTCCAAGCTCACAACATAAATTATCCTTATTCTTTGATTCATTTGATACAAGGGAACTTATTTCATGGATTACCAAATGAGGACCCTTATGCATATCTGGAAACATACATAGAAATTTGTAACATTATGAAGATTGCTAGAGTACCAAACGATGCCATCAGACTCAGCTTATTTTCATTTTCCTTGGTAGGAGAAGCCCATGGGAGGAAGATGTGGGAGGAAGTTGTTGAGAAATTTCTGAAGAAATACTTCCCCGAGTCAAAGACTGTAGAAGGGAAAGCTGCTATTTCATCATTTCACTAGTTCCCTAATGAGTCCTTGAGTGAAGCATTAGAGAGTTTTCGGGGTTTGTTGAGAAAGACTCCTACACATGGATTCTCTGAGCCAATTCAATTGAACATGTTTATAGATGGGCTGAGACCACAAACCAAACAGTTGTTAGATGCTTCAGCAGGAGGAAAGATAAAGATGAAGACCCCTGAGAAGGCAACTGAGTTGATTGAAAACATGTCTGCTAGTGATCATGCTATTTTATGTGATAGAGTGCATCAACCCATCAAGAAGAGCTTATTGGAGTTATCATTTGTAAGCAACTTGAGATCTTAACAGAAACAATTGGTATACTGGTCAACCTTGACAGTCTTCTGTTTTGCAGGTTACAGGTGTTACCATTTGTGGTGGTGTTCATGAATCTGGCCATTGTATTCCTTTTGAAGAACAAACGCAGGAAGTTAGTTACATGGGAAATCAACAAAGGCAATGATACAACCAAGGAGGATCTCAGGTTTCCAGCAAGGTCCCTACAATTAGTAAGGACAATGGAGATCACACCCTGTTACTCAATTCAATAAGGACCAGGGTGGACCTTCCAACAGGGCGCCTCAACAAGGGCCTAATATTTTCCAGAGGACTACCAAACTGGAAGAAACTCTGGCTCAATTCATGCAAGTGACCATCTCCAACCATAAGAGTACTGAGTCAGCCCTGAAAAACCTTGAGATTCAGGTGGGTCAACTGGCTAAGCAGTTAGTTGAGAAGTCATCCAACAACTTTGGGGCAAATACTGAGAAGAATCCCAAAGAAGAGTGTAAAGCTGTTGTAACAAGAAGCAGGAAGCTTGTGGCGGCTGAGGAAGAGGATGTTGTTGCTTTGAAGGAGCAAGTTGCTTTGAAGGACACTACTATTAAAAAGAAGAATGAGGTAATAGACGCAATGAGTCAGAGGAGGGAAAAACAAATAATTGTTGAAGAGAAAGAAATAAAAGACCAATAAAAATAAAAGAGTAGGAGTGAAAAAGAAAAAGAAAAAGCTTCAGATAAGGGTACGGAAGTGGCATATCCCGTGGTACCTTCTAAGAAAGATAAGGACCGTCATCTGGAGATATTGCTAGACATTTTCAGGAAACTAGAAATAACTATGCCCTTTGGAGAAGCTTTGCAGCAGATGCCACTCTACTCAAAGTTTTTGAAAGATATGTTGACAAGGAAGCACAAATACATTCACCAGGAGAATATCATTGTGGAAGGCAACTGTAGTGCTGTGATACAGAAGATCCTTCCACCAAAACACAAGGACCCTGGAAGTGTGACTATTCCTTGTTCAATAGGTGAAGTCACAGTGGGAAAGGCTCTCATTGACTTGGAGCCAGTATCAACTTAATGCCACTCTCCATGTGTAGAAGGTTGGGAGAGTTGGAAATCATGCCCACCAGAATGACTTTACAGCTTGCTGATCGATCCATCACAAGGCCTTATGGGGTAATTTAAGACGTTCTGATAAGAGTTAAGCAGATGGTCTTTCCAGCTAACTTCATGGTCATGGATGTGGAGGAAGACCATGAGGTTCCCATCATTTTGGGACGACCCTTTATGTTAACTGCAAGCTGTGTAGTTGACATCGGAAGAAAGACATTGGAAATGGGTTTTGAAGATCAAAAGATCAATTTTGATCTATTTGAAGAAGACAAGCCTATGTCAGATCAGAATGTTTGCTTGCAAGTGATGGAGGGTGGTAAGGAGGTCCTGAAGTTAAAGGACAAAGTGGATACCACCCATTGAGGTAAAAGTGCCAAGCTAATGACATTAAAGAAGCACTTCCTGGGAGGTAACCCAGTGCTGAATTCCTTCATTCTGTTTTCATGCATTACATAAGTTAGAATTTGCTTGGTGATCATTGAAAAAGGGGTTTATTAGCTTGTTTTAAATGATAGATATAGGGGTTTCTTTTAAAAGAGGATTGATCTTCACTTAGACATTTTTTTTCTGAAAAATAGTCCTCTTGCTAAGTGCAGCCCCTTTGGCTGAGCGCATGTCTTCATTGCACTAAGTGTGTCGTAATGGCACTGAGATCAACCCCTACATTTTTAGATATTTGGGCTCGGTCTGAATTGGGCAAAGCCAGAGCCATCCTTAAGCGTGTCATGTTTAGTGGCTAAGTGCAGTCACCTTGTGCTAAGCCCTATTCTTTGCAGCCTAGATTGCGCTAAGCGCTCACTTATGCGCTAAGCGCATACCCCTCTATATGTAGCATGAAGTATATAAGCTAAGCTAATCTTAAAAAAAAAATTGAATTTCAAAATTTGGGCTTGGGCTCAGCGAAACGGCTCGCTAAGCGAGCATATTGAGAAACCTAACGTCTCTTGTAACTCGCTTAGCGGTCACACTCACTAAGCGAGTTGGTAGAAAAAGAGATAAGTGAGTGTAACAGCAGTTACACTCATATTCACTCAGATTTTTCTAAAATGCATCTCCTGCAATCTCTCTCTCCTAAATATTTGCGCATTGCATTTGTGCATTCTTCATGCATCTCCTGTTAATCTAAACGAAGCACTTTTGATCCAAGTAAGTTCCTCATTTCATTTATGTTTTTGCTTTTGTTAATACCTTAGGATGGTTAGCAATTTAATTTTTAGGATTATACTATAAATAGAATAGATAAAAATTATGACTTTGTGAAAGATTGTACTGTGTAGGTAATTTTGATGGTTTTGCAAGTTTGATAGGTGCCTTTTAGAGGCCTAAAAAGAGAAGAAAATGAAGTTCGTTTTCTGCATTTTTTCTTAAAAATGCAATGAACTCGCTAAGCGCGTCTGTTGCGCTAAGTGAGTTCATCAAAAGTGCTTGAATATATGTATTTTTAGACAAACTCACTAAGCCAGCCATGATGCGCTAAGCGAGTTCATCTTTATAAGATGAATGTTCATCATCTGGTATGGACATGGCTAAGCGACAACTGTGTGCACTAAGCCACCAGAGCCTTGAAAGAGACAAAACTGGAGGCTAAGCGAGTGTTGACTCGCTAAGCCCAAGTAACTCAGAGCATTTATTGATCAATTGTTGTGCGCTAAGCCAAGGATATTTGAGCTAAGCGCAATTCGTTGCGGCAATCATTGAGCTAAGCACGTCTGATTCGCTAAGCCACTTAACTTAGAAAAATTTTGTGAAGTTTGGGTGCCCTAAACACCACTATTGTGGGCTAAGCACTATTCAGTGCGACCTTGACTCGGCTTAGCATGACCCTATTGCGCTAAGCCACTGTATGAAATAACTTGCGACTACATGCATGACCCTTCAGTTAGCTAATCGCTCCATCACAAGACCATATGGAGTGATTGAAGATGTTTTGGTGAAGGTGAAACACCTTATATTCCCAGCTGATTTTGTTGTGATAGACATAGAAAAGGACCCTGATATTCCCCTCATTCTTGGTCGCCCATTCATGCCTACTGCAAGCTGTGTAGTAGATATGGGAAATAAGGCATTGCAAATGGGCATAGAAGATTAGAAAATCAGCTTTGATTTATTTCATGAAGATAAAGAGCCACCTGACCGGAATGTATATTTTAAAGTTCATGTGATGGAGGAAAGAAGACCTGAGAAGAAGGTCCTTGAAGTGGGAATATTATTGGATCCCGGATAACAAGATGATACGTCAAGCTAATGATGTTAAAGAAGCGCTTACTGGGAGGCAACCCAGCTTTTGTTTCCCTTCTCTATCTTCATTTTTTATTTCTTCCATGTAGTTAGGACATCTTGCTTGTGATTGTGATTGATTTCAGCTTGTTTAGTAATGAACAAAAAGGTTGTTAAAATTATGTGTGAAGAGATAAGCAAAAAATGACTTAGAAAATTTTCAGATTGCGTATCCGCTAAGCGCAAACCTTGCGCTAAGCGCCATCTCTTCATGCGCTAAGCCAAGTTTGCTCGCACTAAGCGCAAAGACCCCTGATTGAGTTGCTGAATGGTTCAGCTAAGCGCACATTGCTACACTAAGCCCAACATCTTCACTGTAAGTTTCACTTTAAGCAGTGGGCTTAGCGTGGATGGTGCACTAACCGCCACTTCCTCTCTGTGAAAATTTATTATAGCTGCGCTAAGCGCGCCATCCTGCGCTAAGCCCCAGATTCATTATGTAAGTTGAGCTTTCAAGCTGGGCTTAGCAAGGAAGGATACGCTAAGCGCCAACATCATTCTATTTTGAAGTCATTGGAAGTGCGCTTAGCGCAGGTAGTGGCACTAAGCCTGAAACACTCACTGTAAGTTGAAGCTTGATGTACACTAAGCCTCACATCTTAGGCTAAGCGCATATTGCAGAAAGATTTTTGGTGTTGCAGAAAGCGCTAAGCACCGCTGCTGCACTAAGCCCCAAATGCTTATTGGAAGTTACAACTTCAAGTTGGGCTTAGCGCGGGGCTAGGCTAAGCACCAGTGTTTTAAACTCAAATGTCATGTTGGCACGCTAAGCGCACCATACGAATTTCAGTTTTTTAAAAGTAGAGGCAGAGGCACTTGGGTTGCTACCTTGGCACCCAAACCTCTGCACTCTCTCATCTCTGAGCATATTTCTATTTCTGCTTTGTGCTTATTGATCCTCTACATCTTTCTTCACACTCTGCATTACACAATCCAAGTAAGTTACTTGATTTCTTTTCACTTTTATTTTCATGTTTCACAGCTTAGGATAGAGGATTTATGTTTTCTTAGTTAGCATTGTTGTTAGGTTAAGTTACTTAGTTAGGGTTAGGTATTTTAGGACCTTAGGTAGTTTAGAAGCCCATTAGGGGCAATGTGGTTAAAAAGGGGGGGGGGGGGAACCCCTGAGTATCTTTTGGGATTCGCGATGAATGCGCTAAGTGCACCTACTGTGCTTAGCCGGTTCATCATAAATGTTCAAATTTTTCAGATTTCTAATGATCGCGCTAAGCGGACCATGTTGCACTAAGCGCGTTCATCTTGGCTGTTAAACCAAAATGATGCAGACACTAAGCACGCCTGTGCGCTAAGCGTCAATGGTATACTAAGATATCCAGTGTAGTTCAGGCGCTAAGTCCAGCTTGATGAGCTAAGCGCCACTTAGGTTTTGTTTCTTTAACCTTTGTAATAAGGCTAGGCGGGCCTGTGCGCTAAGCCTCAGTGTCTCTCTGTTGAGACTGAGCTAAGTGCCAGAATGTGGTGCTAAGCCCCAGTCCTCTACTGTTTCTAAAAATTGTAGACTTAGGCTAAGCGCTCCTGTGCGCTAAGCCTATTCTGCATAAAAAAATGTTTTTTGTGTCTTCAAGTTAAGCGCTAGCTTGCTGCGCTTAGCGCTTATGTTAATTTCATAAGGTGCGCTAAGTGCCAGCTTGTTGTGCTAAGTGCCCAGCTCTATTTTCAGTTTAATTTTTCTATTTTTTTAGAATAAACATGTGCTAATCTAATGTGTTTTGTCTTATATTTTGTAGATGGCTTCTAGGAAAAGAAAGGCACCCTCTACACCTACCCAAGCCAAATTTGACAGATCTAGATTCATTTCCCAAGAGGCTTAGGAAAGATACACTGATGTTATTGTGCCTAGGAAGCTTTTGCCTGAGAGGAATGTGGTGGTCTATTATACAGAGTTCGATGAGTTCAAGGAGGAACTTGAAAGATGCCACTGGGACGAGGAGTTGACTGACTTTGGGGATGTCAACATTGATGTTGCCATTGTGAAGGAATTCTACGCCAACCTTTATGACCCCGAGAACAAATCACCTAAGCAGGTGAGGGTGAGAGGTCATATGATTAAATTTGATGAGGATACACTTAATAATTTCTTGAAGACCCCTGTCATTGTGGAAGAGGGTGTTGGATCGAGTGGCCTTAGAATAATTAAGAAGGGAAGAATAAAGATCTCAGGCGATTAAACCTTTGATACTTTGTGAATGGGGATACAAAAGAATTCTCAGGCGGTTAGTCCTTTGAACACTTTTGTATTAGGGAAAGGGAAGAATAAAAAAAATTCCCAGACTGTGTTGTTTTGAATTCTTTGACAAGGGAGAAGGGAGACACAAAAGAATTCAGGCGGTTAGTCCTTTGTTCTTTTGGAAAAGGGAGAAGAGAGACACAAAAAGAATTCAGGCGGTTAGTCCTTGGCGAATTCTTTTTGGCAAAGGGAGAAGGGAATGAAGAGGATGAATAGCACAAGTTTTCAATGTTTAGAAAACCAGAAAACTTCATAAAGCTTTTGGTACAAAGAAGAAGAAGAAGTTCAAAAAGATTCAAGGCTTGTAAAGGATTGTAAGAGATTGATTGGAAAAGTATTCAAGATTGAATGAATGAATGTATTGAAAAGCAAATCAAAGCCTTGCTTTTATAGACTCTTCATGTCTGGTCAAGACAACCATTTAGAAGAGTTATAACTTTTAGAAAAACTTAAAACCAATTTGAATAAGTCAAAAACCTTTTGAAGAGTTACATCTTTTGATTTATTCAGAAACAAACACTGGTAATCAATTACCAAATTAGTGTAATCGATTACACAAAGCTTTTGTGTGAAAGGATGTGACTCTTCACATTTGAATTTGAATTTCAAGGTTCAAAAGCACTGGTAATCGATTACCAAAACATTGTAATCGATTACAGCTTTTTGAAATTAATTGGAATGTTGTAAATTCAACTTGAAAACTTTTTCAAATCCATTTTGCTACTGGTAATCGATTACCAGAGAGTAAAAACTCTTTGGTAAACATGTTTTGAGAAAAACCATGTGCTATTCAATTTTTGAGAAAAACCTTTTCATACTTATCTTGATTAAGCCTTCTCTTGATTCTTGACTCTAAACTTTCTTCTTGAGTCTTGAATTCTTCTTGATTCTTATCTTGAACTCTTGAATTGTTCTTGATTCACTTGAGTTGTTCTTTGATTGATCTTTGATTCACTTGAGTTGTTCTTTGAGCTTTTTGTCATCACCTTTGTCATCATCTTTTGTTATCATCTTTGTTATCATCAAAACACCTTTGAATCACCTTTGATTCACCATGAAGCTTTGCTTCTACAGAGGGGGAATCACTCTGTGCTTACTCTAGATTTTCACTCCTAAGGCCTGATCCTCAGGAGTTGGCTGCTAAGCTCTGTATCCCGGGGAGGGGATTCGAGCTTAATGCTGATGGGCAGCCCCTGAAGATTTTGAGGAAGAACATGACCACCTTGGCTCAGACATGGAGTGTTCTATCCTTCTCTAACTTGATTCCCACCTCCCACACTTCTGATGTCACTCTTGACAGGGCCAGACTCATTTATGGCATTATTATGAAGATGGATATGAATGTGGGGTACCTCATTTCCCACTAGATCTCCCTCACTGCTCAGCATGATACATCCAGACTTGGATTCCCGGCCTTGATTACAGCTTTATGTAAGGCTAGGGGAGTTCAGTCTGACTCTAGATCCTTGGAGAGCCTGAGTCCTGCCATTAATTTGGCTTATATTAAGATGAACTGTTGGAATCTTGATGATCCAACAATAACTTTCAGAGGACCCAAGAAGGCCAGAGGGAAGAGATCTGAGGCCTCTTCCACAACACCATCATAGGCACCAACACCTTATTCTTCTACACTTCCTCCTTCTTCCTCCACAGATATTCTAGTGATTCCTCCAACACCTTCATAGATACCACTACTAGCTCCTCTTTCTGCAGGTCCAACAAATTTTATTTTCACTCCTTAGATGCTTCACTTCATGCTCTAGAGCATCCATAAAGGGCAGTCCATCATCATGTAGAGGCTTCAGGGCTTGGGCTTGCCCTCCATTATGAGCATGGAGGAGTTTGACGCACAGGTGGCCTAGCCAGGAGACCAGCCTTCTTCCTCTGGAGAGGGTGGGGCCTCCACAGCCCAGGAGCATGTGACTGAGGAGCCCATAACACCAGCACCATCACCAACACCAACAGAGGAGAAGACCACTATAGCTCAAACCCCTCAGCCTTCTCCACCTGCTCCCGAGGAGACTCAGCCATCAACACTGGATATTAATGAAGACCAGCCACAAGAGGAGCAGGACGTTTAAATTTTTTGCATTATGAACACTTTAGTTTTATTTCAGTTATTTTATGCTTTATGTCATTTAAATTTCAGCTTTTATATTTCAGCATTTTAATTTCAGTGGCATAGTTGTTTGTTTGCTTGTACAAAAAGCTTGATTGAACAATGAATTGATTGAACATTGTATGCAGTGGATTATTTGGAATGGAATGAGTGTTTGGAAATGATTTGATTGAGCAAATGTATGAATTGAATGGATTGGGATGATTGGATGGTTATTTGGATCAAGTTTGTAGTCATTAGAAGAGAATGAGCATATGATTGGAATTATGTCTGAAAATGTTAGTCGGTTGTCAGATTGATTGAGAAGGAATGCATTAACTGTATCCCGGTGAGAGTGTGATCTTTAAAATTTTGAGAGAAACGACTATCATTTAGTGCTGATTTTTGCGTGAATCTCCGAAGTATGGATTGGATGCATGAACTTAAGAATGATGAAGGCCATGTTTGATTATGAATAACTACTTAGCCAAAAAGCCAACCTTGTGATTGAATGAATTATCCCTTGCACCCAGTTTGAGATGAATGAATTGATTGATTGATTGAACCTTGAGCCTATTCAGTTGTATTTTTTGCTACCTTATTTTAGGTTGTAGGAGAGCATTATCCACAGAAGATGGTTCAAGGAAAATTTGTTCCAAATTTGGGGGAGGTATTATCAAGGTAAATTTGTCCCAAATTTGGGGGAGGCATTGGGTAAGGATTGAAATGCGTAAAGAAAATAGTATATACACACTGATTATGTTTTCTGTGCTTAAAAAAATGTAAGTATAAATAAAGTTAATAAGTGTGTATGCTAAAATTTCAGGTATGAAAGCTAAGTGCCTAAGAAAAAAAGGGCAAGTATGGGGAAGGAATGAATAAAAAGGTGAAGGTTATTCTATGGATGAATGCTCTCCTAGAACCTAAGCTTTTGAATCCTAGAAAAACCATGAATTGTTGGCAGCCTAACCCCATTACAATCCTAGAAAGTCCTTCGGATTCATTTTTATGTGTTCATTGCTGTATGGTAGGAGATGAAATGCAAAGGTTGGAACTTTTGTTGGTTGTTTATGATGGAATAAGCCTAAACACTTGAGTTGAGTGAAACAATGACTGTGAGGTTTTGGTTGATTATCCTTCCTTGATTTTTGTCATGCTTACTAGCTTATTTCAGCTGTGACTCTAATACTTGTGTTCCTATCTTTGAAAAGTTGCATGCTTGTGAGAAGTGATTGATTTAAGCATTCCATGATATTCAGTTCATATGGTTGATGTCCTTGATGAATCAAACACCATTTTCTTTTGATTGGCCACTGTCTTTGTCACTTGAGGACAAGTGAACTATTTTTTCTTTGCTTGAGGACAAGCAAAACTGTAAATTTGGGGGAGTTTGATAGTCTCTTTATACGACTAACTTTGGTATAGAAATCATTTTCCAAAGCTTGTATAGTTCCCCAATTTATGGTTATTTTGTAGTGATTTTTGTAAATAAATCTTGTTTTATGGTTAATGTTGTCTCTAGAACATTTCCATTAGATTTAATGATGAAATTTGTGCATTTTCAGGTGAAAAGGAGGCTAAGTTTTGAATTGCAAAATGTAGCAGTTAGGCTAAGCTCAACAGTTGGGCTAAGCGCATATCCATCGCTAAGAGCAGCTTTAGTGTGCTTAGCGCAAAAGAGAATCCGGCAGCAGGTGCGCTAAGCACAGTAGTTCAGTGCGCTAAGCACGAGATCAGTGCGCTAAGCACAGCAGGTGCCTTCAGCCAGGCTAAGCTTGAGACTAGCGCTAAGCCCAATTTCACTTACTCGTGCTAAGCGCGAGGGTGGCGCTAAGCACAGCATCGCAATTTCAGAGCCTATTTAAAGCCTGTCTTGTGCAGAATTAGGGTACCACTTTTATGACAGCTTCTACAGACAACCAGGGCACAGAATTCCAGAGCAGCCACAGGCCTCTTTGGGGAAAAGAGCCCTAGAAGCAGAAAAGAGGAGCAGCTTGTGCATTGAAGCCTAGGTTTTGTCATTTGAGAGAGATTATTGAGTAGAGAGTGAGTGTGAGATGCTGAGAAGAGGAGGAGGAATCCCCCTTCTTGTGTAAGGAACTATCATTCTATGCTTTTAATCTCATTTCTTGTTAGGGTTTCTTTGTAATGGATAGCTAAACACCCTAGTTGGGGATTTCTAATGAACAGCAGATGTAAATACCTAATATCTAATTGATTATGTTTTCTATGTTCAATGCTTCCTTCAATGCTTAATGTTTGTATGCTCTTGGTCTGATCACCCATTTGTGTGCAAAGTTAGGTGACTTTAGCATTGGAAAATGTACTTTTGCCTTAGAACTTAATTGAAGCAGAATTGAAACTTAGCCTTACATGAGGGATCTGCGGGTTAAGTTTTGGTTTTAATTATGCTGTTACAATAATGTTGTTTATTTTAAGCCTAGTCTTACATAAGGGATCTGATGTAAGCTCCATTGGAGCTTGTAGGCCTAGGATCTTCTTCATCAATGGATTCCTTTGCTTCTTGGAAGATGAATGGTAGTGGAATGGAGAATGAAGAGAGAGAGGAGACGCCACTTCAAGGAGAAGATGAGTCTAGAAGAAGCTCACCACCATAGGAGGCCATGGATAAGAGCTTGGAGGAATAAGGAGATGAATGAAGGGAGAGGAAGAGAAGAGCATGAAATTTTGTGCTCTAAAAGAGCTCTGAAATTTGAAGTTTAATTTTAAAATCATGAAAGTTCAAAAAAATGCACACACATGACCTCTATTTATAGCCTAAGTGTCACAAAATTAGAGGAAAATTTGAATTTCTATTCAAATTTCACTTGAATTTGAAATTGAATTTGTGGAGCCAAATTTTGGAGCCAAAATTTCACTGATTATGATTAGTGAATTTTAGCTATGGTTCAGCCCACTAATCCAAGATCAAGTCCAAGATTCTCCACTAAGTGTGCTTAGGTGTCATGAGGCATGTAAAGCATGAAGGACATGCACAAAGTGTGACTATATGATGTGGCAATGGAGTGTAGCAAGCAAATTCTCACCTCCCCCTCTAAAATTTAATTGGATTGGGCTTCTCCCAATTCAATTAAATTGAATTCTCAACACACACATCAAATATTCACTTAATGCATGTGAAATTACAAAACTACCCCTAATACAAAAAGTAGTCTAGGTGCCCTAAAATACAAGGGCTGAAAAATCCTACATTTCTAGGGTACCCTACCTACATTATAGAGCCCTAAATACAAGGCCCAAAAATAATGAAATCCTAATCTAATATGTACAAAGATAAGTGGGCTCATACTTAGCCCATGAGCCCAAAATCTACCATAAGGCTCATGAGAACCTTAGGGTCTTCTCTTGCATCTATGGCCCAATCTTCTTGGAGTTTGTTATCCAATGCCCTTGGCGGGTAGGATTGCATTAGGATCTGCGGACAAAGCTTAGGCTAAATTAGGCTAAACTTTAGTAAGCTACTTGACTAGAGTCTAGTCTTACATGAGGGATCTGCGGATGAAACTCAGTTTAAGTTAGTCTAAATCTAAGAGGGCTGTCTAAATCGGGTGTAGTCTTACATGAGGGATCTGCGGACAAAGCTTGGGTATTCATCCTGATGAGGGATCGAGGGTTTAGTAATTTAGGCTACAGCATAGAACATAAGAGCACAATTGATTAGAGAAATATATTTCTATGCATCAACTTGCTTGTTATAAAGACCCAACATATCTACCTACTGCTGTCATCTTATTTACCTTGCATTTGATAGTTTTTAGCATACAAGTTTAGTTTAAATTCTATTTGAATTTATCACTTATACATGTTCTCTCAACAATGCTTCAATTATGAACTTAATTCAGGCTAACATTAGTTCCCTGTGTTCGATACTCGGATTCATCTGTTATAATTTTAAATACTAGACGACCCAGTGCGCTTTCCAGTGAGAAAACTCCCTATTGAAAATTTCCTTGAGACATAAATGCACAAAAAGTAACTACAATGGGGAGTGATCAGTGCGCTAAGCCAAATGTCACTTAATTTGGCTAAGTGAACCAGAATGTGGCTAAGCAAACGACCAAAAATCAGCAACACTATTTAAAGCCTGAAATCAAAAATGGAAGGGGGGTTCTCAATTTTTGGCATTTTCTCTGTTCTTGGAAGCATTCATCAGAGTGGCTGAGTGGCGGAGAGAACTTCTGGTGTGAAGATCCTTAGGGACAGTAGAGATTAAAGAGGAAGTTATCATACGGAGTATTGGATGAGAGTTTGAGTGATTGTGAGGTTTCTAGAGGTGAAGGAGACATCCTCACCACTTGTACTTCTGAATCTTTCATTTTCTCTTTTTCATCTTTGTAAGAGAAGCTTCCTAGCTATGGAGAGCTAAATCCTCAGTTGGTTCTTCCTACGGGGTACTTGATGTAAATACTCTTATATCTATCTAACGATGTTGCATGTGTTCTCTTTGCTATCAGAACTTCATTTTAGTATGCTTTTGCCTTGATCAAATAGATGCATGCTTAGTTAGGGTCATTCAACATTGGGAAATGCTTTGATCCTTAGAACTTGATAGGACGGGGCTAGTTTATCGTATTTTCACGAGGGATCGGGGTACGGTAACCTAGTTGTTGGTATGTATGTCTTAATGCAGTTCTAGTCAAGTTTAGTCCAACAAGAGGGATCTGAGGATGACACTTGGCTAGGATTAGGCTAAGCATGCACGAGACATCGGGGTTTTTCAGTCCAGGAGACAACATAGAACACAAGAATGCTGGTAGGTAGAGAACATCTTTAGTAGCATCAGTCACCCAGTAGGAAGACCAACACATTGACTGTAACACCCTAAGATATTATAAGTTATAAATCAATATTTTAATTGTATTTGTTGTGTTGTTTGACTATATGATAGACTTGAATAAGTTGAAGTATGCCTTGAACTAGTCATGTGTGAATTTCTTGATATAGATGTTGAATTATGTGGAGTTTTGTTGAGCTAAGTTGAAAGTATGAGATTTTAGATTTTACCAAAACCTAGTTCAATGAAATCGCGATACCAGATTCATTAACCGTTGTATCATCTTCATATTTTGTCTAGATATCCCTATGATATGTTTCTACAATCTGACCATTGGGATCTTGGAAATAATAACTTTTGGTCTCCCGCTAAGCAAGAAAGGCGCGCTAAGCGCAATTCCAACTGAGAGGAATTGCGCTGAGCGGCCCAAAGCTACGCTAAGCCCATTTCCAACCGAGAGGAAGTGCACTGAGCACCCAGAAGGCCCGCTAAGCGAAAGTTGCAGGTTATAAATACATCCTTGGCGTGAAAAACACGATTTTCACTCTCTTCTCCCAAAAATGTCCCCCAAACCCTAAAACCTTATTTTCCACCACCCAAGACCACCGGTGGCCACCGTTACTTGTCGTTGAAGCCCCACACCAAGAGGAACACTTTAATCAAAGCGGAATCCTCAAAATCCTCTTCAAAGAATCGATGGAGAAAATCTCTTAATCCTCCATTTCAAAGTTTCTCTGAGGTAACCTTGACTTCTAAGCCTTCTCCTAGCTAGTTTGAGTTCCTCTTAGTGTCTCTTATGTGTTGGGTATTGTAATAGGGTGTTTTTACACTTCCTTTGAAAAAACCTAGAGAATGAGACATTGTAAAAGTTATCTTTTTATAACCTTGAGGTTGTTTTTGCGGCATTCACTGAACCTCGATCGCAATTGCGTGATCGAAATTTCAAAAAGATGTTTCTTTTCTGTAGAACCCGAAATACCCCTCTGTCCCTTATGTTTTAATAGTGGTATTTGACCCCGAATGTTGCCTTTGATCTTGTTTTTGAAGCCTATGCTAAATTCCTTTTGTTTTGGCGTAATAGAGACTTGCGTTGGACCAACAAGCGTGAACGAGAGAGAGACCTCTAAGTGACACAAAGAAGAACTGACGGAGAGCTCATGATAGGTGACGAGAGTTATTATAAAATTTACCATTTTGACACCATAGTTAGGGTCAAGGAACCTAGCTATGAGAATATTTGCCTGTCCCTGTTGCATGCTGATTTTCTTTCAATAAAAACTATGTTTTTAACGAATGGGATGCGATATATCTATTGTTGATGAATAACATTATTGTTTATTAAACTAGTGTTGTTTGAAGACCTAAGGAGTGTGAACCTCAGGCACGGAAAATATATTTACATGTGGAATGAGACTCATTGTTGATGTCGCTATTGGTGACTTTAATTGATATGTTGTGATGTTGATGTTTATAATGATATTGATTTAAGATAACGTTGTTAATAAAGACCATGTCAACATGAATTGATGGTATTGTTGATGATTATGTGAATATGAAATGAGGTCGTTGTCATTTTGATAACGTCATTGAGATGAGATGGTGTCTATGTTAAGAATGATGTGAAAATGGAATGTTGATTGATGTTGGAAATGCTTTGGCATGTGCATGTTGTGTATGTTCATGGGGGGCGAAGTGCACTGACCTTCTAGGGTTTTTGGCACTTGCTTTGGGCCACGTTCATACGTTGGATGTTATGTATGTTCGTGGGGGGCGAAGTGCACTGATCTTCCAGGGTCTTTGGCATTTTCTTTGGGCCACGTTCATACGTTGTATGTAGTGCATGTTCATGGGTGGTGGAGTGCACTGACCTTGTCGGATGGCCCAGACGTGGGTGGCAAGCGTGATTAAAGAATCTAAGCATTTCTGAGGGGATGCTTAGGCACTTTAATTGGTCCATGATCTTTGGCACTTGCTTTTGGCCATGTTCATAGCTCATACGACACAGGAAATAGAATAACTGTGGTAGAGTGTACTTTGTACTAAGGGGGCTTGTCACCTGGTAGGGAACTCCTTTTGGCCCCAGGTTGATCACCTATGGGGGGGTAGTTACGTGCACAACCGGGTGGTCTCGACAAACTCTGCATGGTTTCCTAAGTGAGAGTGTCGTGTGGACACGCTTAGGCTATTTCCTGGGATTTGATTGTTGGTATGTACCACATTGCATCTGAGAGTTGAATCAGGTGCATGCATCATTCTGTGCAGTCTTGATTGGATCCATGGATGGATGATGAGTAATTGTTGAATATGGATGATGAGTAATTGTCAGATGTGGACAATGAACAACTGTTGGGTGTGAGTGTTGGATAATGAATGTTGTGTAAGCTCATTATGTTTGCTTACATTTTCTTGCTAATTGTGATTATTTGGATTTAACATTGGTTCTTTTTATAATGAACTCACCCTTGCAATTTTGTATCGTGTGGTTGATACCTGTGATGATCGCGAACCTTGTTCATGGGAGCAGAATGGCAGCAGTAGGGTGCAGGGATGAGATTATGTTGAGGAGCCGACAAGTCGATGTGACGACGTTGGGAATATTTTGGGGAGAGAGTTGCGTTTTGTTAATCAACTCCTCCATAGTGGTTCATGATTTCTTTTGTTGGATTAAGGATGTAAATCACAGATTTTAATTATATCTATGAACTGGTTTAATCTTCATTATGTGTATGATGTGTACTGAACTACTATATTAATATTCATGTATTCGGTTAAACATTGGTGCGTGTTTGGGAACATATATATATATATATTCAAATTTACTATGATTTTCATAAGCAAAAATAATGGTGTTTTCATAAAAGAAAGAAAAAGAATTTAATTTTCCAGTTATTAGAGTGGTGA
This sequence comes from Glycine max, assembly GCF_000004515.6. Taxonomy (NCBI): domain Eukaryota; kingdom Viridiplantae; phylum Streptophyta; class Magnoliopsida; order Fabales; family Fabaceae; genus Glycine; species Glycine max. The sequence continues at coordinate 23,052,269 of NC_016088.4, forward strand.
TATCGTAGCAATGAGGCAGGTCGTTACATTGACCATCTGCCTTCAAACCCACCACTGCTCACCTTTTTATTTACCTTTGATTAGTTAGTTTACACACATTTCCATACTACACACCAACCTTTTACAACAAGACGCTTATTTACTAAACCACAGTTTTACCAAGTAAAACAAGTTCCCCGAGAGTTCGATACTCGGTTCTTACCGTTTTATACTACTTGCGTGATCCGATGCACTTGTCGGTCGTTGAACAGAACCCTAAGGCCTTCTCTTGCATCTTTGGCCCAATCTTCTTAGAGTGTTCTATCCAATGCCCTTGGGAGGTAGGATTGCATCATTCCCCCTCCTGAAAAAGGATTTGACCTCAAATGTTGAGGTTCTTGAAACTTTGGGCATCTTCCTTCCACACCTGTAAAAAGAATAAAAACATATATATTAGTGGTGTTTGGTATGTTGAAGTAAGGTAAGGTTTGAAAACCCATTTCCTGGGCATCTTCCCATGAGGGAACATGGTTCCTTACCAACTCAATGAGTGGTGCTACAAGTATAAAAAAATATGGTACAAACCTTTTGTAAAAGTTTGTTTAGTCATGAAAGCCCCAAATTTTCCTTATACTTGGTGGAGTGGGCCACTCAGAAATGACCTTTATTCTCTTGGTGTTCGTGGGAACCCCCTGATTACTATTTAAAAAGTTAAAGAAAGTAATGCAATAAAACATACATTTTTTTGTATTTTAATGTTGATTATTCCTACCAAAAAGTACACCAAAACTAACGCATCCCATATGAACACCTAAGTTTGTATTGAAACTAAAAATAAGAACAAACCTACCTAATGAGTCCCTATCTACATGAATCTTGAAGATGTTGGGCACATGAGTGATTTTACAAAAGAGGGTTGTGCCACTTAACACATTCATCATATCACTTATTTTAGGGATTTGATGCCTATTAATACCTGTTTTGGACACCAACAAAGCACAAGGATTTAATCTCTTACGAACCAAACCCTCATCCAATAATTCCTTTACTTGAGGAATAATATCAAGCCCAAGAGATGTGGCAGTGCTAACAAGTGTCTTTTTACAAAGGAGAATATGTGGAGGTTGTCTAAGAGGGGAAGTTTCTTTAATATTTGTCTTTATTGCAAAATGACTTTCCTTCTTAGCTAACCTCTTGGACAAGACACTTACCTCCTTACACTCCTCTCTAACCATTAAAGGTTGTCCTTCTTCTTGGGGGTAGATTTCTTCGCTAGATCCTTCCCCTTTTGCTTCTTCACTTTCACTAGAGGAAGGTGAAGTAGTAGCCTCATCTTGGCTACTATAAATGGCTTGGCCCCTCATAATCATAGTTTTCTTGGTGGGGCATTGAGAAGTAATGTGCCCTCTTCCAAGACATTTAAAGCACTTTATAGAGCTAGTCTTCTCTTGCATAATTGCCTTAGGGGGTTGCTTTTCTATTGTCTTCCCCTTATCATCTTTGGGCTTACAAGGTGCCGCCCCTAAGATGCCTAGACTTTGGTCTTTCTATGGATAAGAGTGAGAGCCATAAAATTGTGAAGTAGACTTTCTTTTAAGTTGTTGCTCTACCCTTATTTCCTAATCTAAGTAAGCCTGTACATTGTCCTTCCCAGGGAAGTATGGGAGGTTAATGTTAGCCTCTTGAGGCTTTCTTTCCTTTTCTTTCCTATGGGAGTGAGGTCTAAGATGTGACCTATGCCTTCCTTCATAATTGTCACGAAGTTCTTCCCTTAGGCTCTTACAAGAGTCATGACTACTATAGGTGGCATGTTTTTCTTTTCTTAACTCTTTTAATATTTTTCTTCTTTCTTCTTCCCTTATTTTCTCTCTTTCATCTTGACTTATTTCTTCCACTCTTTTTTTTCCTTTTTCTTTTCTCTCTTATTTTGCTTTCCACAACTTAAGGAATCTTAACTCATCTAATATCTTATACAATGGGTCCTTAGGAGTAGAACCCTCACCATTTACACTAGATGAGGAATGAAGACTCATGTTGGTTCCTAAGTTGTGGTCCTTTCTTGTTGGGGGTTTGAAAACAAAAGGTAAAAGAAACTATGGTTGAAACTAGCCAAAATAAACACTAAAAGAGGTGTGAAAGATAAGGTAAAAACTAATTGGTAAAAGGCAAGCTATCTAGGCAATTTGACAATGAAAGGTAAAGGAAATAAGCTATGAAAGTAAGGAAGGAATTAAAGTGCAAGAAATGTAAACTAGGTGGATCCTAAGAGTGTTTGGATGATAACATTTAAGGTTCCCAACAAAGCACTCACTATCCTAAGGGAAAAATTGCCTAAAATTATTACACACAAATGGAAGTTTGGTAACCTACTAGAAGCTCCCAACACACTTCCAATGAAAGGCCTTTTTGTTACGTAATTTGAAAGCACTGAAGGTAAGTAAATTGCCAATTACAAAATTACAAAACAATCCTCAATTTTGGTGGTTTTGCTCTCTTTGGTTATTCACTCAATTTGGAGTGCTTCTTAGTCCAATAGATCTTAAGGTGGTTGGCCCATTGCTTCTTGACTCAAATTCTTCAAGGGATGGCACTAATCCTCCTTTCCAATTCCCTATATGGCAACTCACAAACAAAGAAACAAAGAGACAAGCAATAACAAAAGACCAAAAAATGAAATGAAATTTAAACCAATAGAGTTTTAACAAGACAAATTTTCAAGGATTATTCAACAGTTAAAGCAATAAAAAGCACACAAAAGCAAGCTAGGATTCAAAGAGAAACCTAGAATGGCCCTAGAGTAGAGTAGAAAAAAAACTAAAAAAAATAAGACTCAGGAAACATCTAGTTTTGGCACTTGTTTTCACACTAATTTTGAATTGAAATTTCAGAACTAAGATTGTATAAAATAGGAACCAATTATAGAACAAATTTCTAGCCAAAACAACAAGCACACTTCCCTTTCACTTTTTTTTCCTGGACATTGATTTTTTCTGCCAACTTGTGTGATTTTTCTTATTTTTTCCTTTTATCCAAATCACTTGGTTCTTTTTTTATAATTTTGTTCCAGATGTCTAGAAAATCCAGTCAAAATCCAGAAGCTGAAGTATCCACTTAAGATATGGATGGTCTTCAAGAAGAAGCAAGGGAACCCATTGGACGCATAATGAGAAAAAATCATCTAGAAAGCCAAATCATCAGTGACCTAACAAATCGTGTACAAACAAGGTCATCATTTAGATCACAAGGTCATACTGCATTGATCTAAGAGGTGGAACCCAAACACATAGATGATGCAATGCAAGACAATAACTGGGTGAAGGTTATGCAAGAGGAGCTTGATTAATTCTAAAAGAACAACATTTGGAAGTCAGTAGAGCTACCGAAGGGGAAGAAGGCTATTGGAGCAAAGTGGGTCTTCCATAACAAATTGGATGAAAATGGTAAGGCTGTGAAGAACATAGCAAGGTTAGTTGCCAAAGTCTGCTCACTACAGAAAGGTATAGATTATAAAGAAACCTATGCTCATGTGACTCCTCTAGAGGAAATGCGAAATTTACTTTCATTTGTTGCTCACAGCAATATGAAGCTATATCAAATGGATGTAAAATACAAATTCCTAGATGGACTTATCCAAGAGGAAGTTTATGTTGAACAACCTCTAGGATTTGAGAGTGACACTCTTCCTCATCATGTTTTTATACTTAACAAAGCATTGTATGGACTCAAGCAAGCTCCTCAATCTTGGTTTGAGAAATTGAGTTCTTTTCTTTTGGAAAATGGAATTAAACGAGGAAAATGGATACAACTTTGTTTCGTAAAAATTAAAACTCACAATTTATATTGATGACATTATTTTTGATGAAATGTTATGTGAGGATTTTGAAAAATATGATGGTACTCAGCAAACCAAGAAGGGGAGGGGGAGAATTGGTTTTCAAAACAAAACAAACGCTTAAAACTAGAGTTCCAAAAACTTATTTTGTATGGATCGTATCACAAAACTTTTCATAAACCGAACTCAATCAATACTTAATCAATCCACCCTTTGCACAAGATCCTTCATCAAAGTTCTTTCTTTCACAAAGATATATTCTTGAACTTTTCCAAAACTGATTAATACTAGAATGAGAGATAAAGATCAGATCAAGAGAAGAAATACACAACCTTTTTATACTAGTTCACTCTCTATCACTAGAGATGCTAATACAGTTATCTAATCCAAAACCATAATTAGATTTTCACTATTCATATAGAATCCTTACAAGTAATCACAACCAATCTACAGTTCCCACCCTGGAAAAAGAGACTTAGGCACCCAACACTAGGATTTTTCATGAATAAAAGCCTAAGCAAACCCTACTCTTAGCCGAAACTAGAAACACCTATTCTAGCATGCCTTATGCAATTCATGCAAAAACAAAAAGATGAATAAAACCATGCATGAAAACCAAGAGTAAAGACAGACACAACCTGATCAATCCTTTCTGCAAAAGCCTTGCTTGACTAAAGAGGTGTTCTTCTTGAACTCAAGAAAGTGACACAACTTCCTTATCACAAAAGATCTTCACAATCAAAAGATTTGAAGGTGAGTTACTTTTTTAAGCACTTTTCTTCTCTTCTTTCTTTAACTAATAACAACACATAATCTTAGCTTATTCAGAAGCTTATTTCATTATTTTTCGAGATATTTAGAAGAGAACACAAGCTAGTTATTTATAGAGAAAACAATTATTGATTAAAGTGTTCTTCCCAAAACCTGTAATCGATTAAATCTACAAGGAAATCGATTAATTTAATGAAGTAATCGATTAAATTATCTTTTTTTATTGATTAAAGTGTTCTTCCCAAAACCTGGAAATAGCTCAAGGACAATGTAATCGATTAGATACTCAAAGTAATCGATTAAAGTGTTCTTGTTCACTTCTGAAACACTTATAGAAAGAGAAGTAATAATTTATATTACATGGTAATCGATTAAAGCAGAGACTTCTGAATAAATCACTCATTATCTCAAAAACAACTATGTAATCGATTACGATAAGGTTGTAACCAATTAAACCGATATGAGACATAACTCTATAAGCTTCAAACAACTTATGTAATTGATTACAATAAGTCTGTAATCGATTAAAATAGAGAATTTTTCCTTTTGAAGAAACTTTTCTAACTTTAGAAATTTTTCTTCTCACTCATGATGATGCATGATGCATAAAAGATATGATATGGACTAAGAAGTAACATTCAATATAACCACCAATTCAAATGCCACTCAGGGGAGTTGGATATGTAAAATACAAAACATCTTTAAGCTTTTCTCCAAGCTTCAAGCTTTAGTCTTCATGTTGTTTATGTTGCTTCCACTATCTCTAATAGATTTTTCTAAGCTAATGCAAACAAAATTCAAAATAAGCATGATGGGAGAGCTTAAATTCTTCCTTGGGCTACAAATAAAGCAAACAAGTAGTGGAATTTACATTCATCAAACCAAGTATGTGAAAGAACTTCTAAAAAAGTTCAACATGAATGATGCAAAAGAGATGAAGACACTTATGCATCCAACTACATATCTAGACTAGACAAGGAATCTATAAAGGTGGATGGGACTCAATATAGAGGAGAAAGAATTAATGGCTAAAGAGTATAAAACAAAAAAGAAGCATGAGTGTTAGTCGATGAATACGACTAACTTTTGTGTATAAAACTTGTGTAAATTGTATCAAACTCCTCCAATTTATGGGTATTTTGTAGTGTTGTAATTACTTTTTGTTAAAGATAGGTAACAAATACTTAGTACTTCCATTTTGTGTGTTTAATAATCATTTTTCTCTCAATTTTAGGTTAATTGGGTATGTTTTGAAGTGTTGATTTTCACCCCCTCGCTAAGCCAATCTTCTGGCTTAGCAAGCCATCCGCTGAGCACAACACTTCTCGGCTGAGCGCGAGGAAGAATCTGGAAGGAGGATGAGCTGTGTATATTCGCTGAGTGAAGGGTCATCCCGCAAAGCGCACTGCTTCAGTCCATCCACTAAGCGAGAAAAGTCACGCTAAGCCGAAATTCACTAATGCGCTCTAAGCGGTTCATAATTGCGCTAAGCGCACGAGCACAAATAAAGCCACCTATTTAAGCCTGAAATCAGATTTTTGAGGGGAGTTTGGACTTTTCTTGAAGCTTCTGCATAATTGGAGAGTTCTAGAGAGAGAAAGGTTCAAGTTCTAGAGAGTTTGAGAGAATTTGTTGTGTGCAGATCCGCAGAGACCAGAGCTGGAAGAGGAAGCCGTCCTGAGAGCTTGCGATGAGTTTGTGAGTGATTGTGAGGTCCTAGAGGTGGAGGAGACATCCCCACTACTTGTATTTCTGCAATCTTTCATTCTCTTCTCTTTTTTGTAAAGGAAGCTTCCCAGTTATGGAAAGCTAAATCCTCTATTGGATCTTGCTTGTAAGTACTTGATGTAAAATTCTTTTTATCTATTTAATGATGTTTTGTGTGTTCACTATGCTATCAGAACTTCATTCTACCATGCTTTTTCCTTGATCACGTAGATGCATGTGTTTTTAGGATCATTCAACAGTGGAAACTGGTCTGATTCTTAGAACTTGATAGGACAGGGCTAGTTTGTCGTATTTTCACGAGGAATCGGGGTACGGTAACCTAGTGGTTGTATGTTTGTCTTAATGCAATCCTGGCCGAGTTTAGTCCAACAAGAGGAATCTGTGAACGATGCTTGGTCAGGATTAGGCTAGACTATCATGAGGAATTGGGGTATAGCATTTTAGGAGACACCATAGAACGCATGAGCATTGGTAAGTAGAGAATATCCTTCTAGCATCAAGCACCTATTAGGAAGAGCAACGTGTTGTCTACTTGTTTTTACGCATCATTTCTCACGTGACTTTTCTTGTTTAATAGTTAGTTTACACAGTTGTTCATAGTAAACACATATTTTTTTTCACACTAGACACATATTTACTGATATAGATTTACCTAGTAACACAAGTTCCCTGAGAGTTCGATACTCGATTCTTACCGTTTTATACTACTTGCGCGATCCGGTGCACTTGCCGGAAGCGAACAAGTTTTTGGCGCCGTTGCCGGGGAACTTCTTTTTATTAGGAAAGTTAATTCGTTTTTAGGTGTCTATTCTTTATTCGGTATTCTTTGATTATCTGTGAATATTTGTTTTCTATTCATATTTATCTTCTCTTATTGAATTGGATAACCTCTATGTCTGTTAGTATTTTGTATGTATAGAATCTCCTACAGGTGGCTTAATTATTTCTAAGGAAGAAAAATCTCTTACCGTTGTATCATGAAGATTGTTATCTCTATTCCACTAATAAATTGTGATTTTGTTGGAGGAGAGCATCACCAGGACAATTGCTATTTTTATTCTATAAATAACTTTGATCGGAGGCAAGAATCGGCCATGTACAACTATTATGAGAAAAGGAGAGCTCCTGATCTTAAAAGTGTATTGGCAGACTTCATGACGTACCAAGCTAGCACTAAAGGCGATTCTTATTCAATGCAACAGCAGGGAACTCAGTTTGAAAAGGACTATTCTTCTGTAGATTATGAATGGGAGTCAGAATGGCAACCTTATTATCACAATGAAGGAAAAGGATTGTCTAATCTGGATGACCTGCTAATGCAATTCATAGATACTGTAGATTCAATGCAACAAGCTTTTAAAGAACTGAAACTCAGCTTGGCAAGTTGGTAGATGACATGACTAAAGTTGTGGACAGAAGAGAAGACGAGTATGCAAAGATTGAAGCACATCAAGGAAGCATTCTTCAAGTTACCACAATCCATCATCAATTGATCAACAAAGAAGAAAAGGATGAAGTTTCCAGTACTCCAGAATATCCTTGCATGGCAATTGCTGGTTATGTTGTAGGTATAGATAAAGGTCGATTGGAACTCAGTGTGGAGGATCAGAAAATCTCTTTTGACCTTTTTGAAGCCATGAAACACTCAGATATGGGTGATGCTTGTTTTGAAGAAGAAGAGGTGGATCAAGAAATAGCATCATCAGCTTTAACCATGATATTACAATTTCCCTTGGAAAAAAAAACCTGAAAATGTGGTAGACTGCTTAGTTTGTGATGAAGAGCCTGATGATCCAAAAAAACAACTCTGCTGTGTTGGATCAAGTGGCCTCAAAATAATTAAGAAGGGGGGTTGAATTAATTATTCCTAAACCTTTACTAATTAAAAATTTACTCTTCTAAGGGTTTTACTATGTTGTTAAGAGAATAAGGATTAGAAAAGAAACTTAACCAAAAATAAAAGCGGAAATTAAAATGCACAGCAGAAAGTAAAAGAGTAGGGAAAAAGGAGACAAACACACAAGAGTTTTTATATTCGTTCGGCAACAACCCGTCCCTACATCTAGTCCCCAAGCGACCTGTGGTCCTTGAGATTTCTTTTCCAACCTTGTAAAATTCCTTTACAAGCAAAGATCCACAAGGGATGTACCCTCCCTTGTTCTCTTTGAACAACCTAGTGGATGTACCCTCCACTAGAACTGATCCACAAGAGATGTACCCTCTCTTGTTCTCAGTCAAACCCAAGTAGATGTACCCTCTACTTGTACCACAAAGGATGTACCCTCCAATGTGTTAAGACAAAGTTCTCAGGTGGTTAAACCTTTGAAACTTTGTGAATGGGGATACAAAATAATTCTCAGGCGATTACTCCTTTGAAATCTTTTGTATATAGGAAAGGGAAGAATCAAAAGAATTCTCAGACTGTGTCATTTTGAATTCTTTGACAAGGGAAAAGGGAGACACAAAAGAATTCAGGCGGTTAGTCCTTTGTTCTTTTGGAAAAGGGAGAAGAGAGACACAAAAAGAACTCAAGCGGTTAGTCCTTGGCGAATTCTTTTTGGCAAAGGGAGAAGAGATGAAAAGAATGAATAGCACAAGTTTTCAAGGTTTAGAAAACCAGAAAACTTTGGAAAGATTTTGGCATAAAGAAGAAGAAGAAGTTCAAAGAGATTCAAGGCTTGTAAAGGATTGTATTAGATTGATTGGATTGATATTAAAATGCAAAACAAAGCCTTGCTTTTATAGACTCTTCATGTCTGGTCAAGAGAACCATTTAGAAGAGTTATGACTTTTAGAAAAACTTAAAACCAATTTGCAAAAGTCAAAAACCATTTGAAGAGTTACATCTTTTGATTTATTCAGAAACAATCACTGGTAATCGATTACCAAATCAGTGTAATCGATTACACAAAGCTTTTATGTGAAAGGATGTGACTCTTCACATTTGAATTTGAATTTCAACGTTCAAAGGCACTAGTAATCGATTACCAAAACATTGTAATCGATTACATCTTTTTTGAAATCAATTGGAACGTTGTAAATTCATTTGAAAACTTTTTCAAATTCATTTTGCTACTGGTAATCGATTACAACAATCTGGTAATCAATTACCAGAGAGTAAAAACTCTTTGGTAAACATGTTTTGAGAAAAATCCATGTGCTACTCAGTTTTTGATTAAGTCTTCTCTTGATTCTTGAATCTTGATTCTTGATTCTTGAAATCAACTTTCCTCTTGAATCTTGAAGTGTTCTTGATTCTATCTTGAACATCTTGAACTCATTCTTTGATTGACCTTTGAGCTTTTTGTCATCACCTTTGTTATCATCAAAACATCTTTGAATCAATCTTGATTCATCATGAAGCTTTGCTTCTACATGCTGGTCATATGGTTTTTGAAGAATTAAAAAATTTTAGACCAACAGAAAAGCCCAAAGCAGAATTAAAGACCCTTCCAGCGCATTTAAAGTACGTGTTCTTGGAGAATAATGAGACTAAACCTGTTATAATTAGCAACTCTTTGAAGAAGGAAGAAGAGGATCAACTGGTGCAGATTCTAAAATGTTGTAAAGTGGCTATTGGTTGGAACATCTCTGATTTAAAAGGAATCAGTCCATCATATTGTATGCACAAAATCAATTTGGAAACCAATTTCAAGCCTATGAGACAACCTCAGAGAAGATTGAATCCTATAATGAAAGAAGAAGTAAGAAAAGAAGTGCTTAAGTTACTAGAGGCAGGGCTCATCTACCCAATTTCAGATAGCTCATGGGTTAGTCCAGTTCAAGTTGTTCCAAAAAAAGGAGGGATGAAAGTGGCCACAAATGATAGAAATGAGCTAATTCCTACAAGAACAATCACCGGATGGAGAATGTGTATTGATTATAGGAAGTTCAATGAAGCCACAAGAAAAAACCATTACCCGCTTCCCTTCATGAATCAAATGCTTGAGAGACTTGCAGGGCAATCCTTCTACTATTTCTTGGACGGATACTCAGGTTACAATCAGATTGTAGTAGATCCTCAGGATCAAGAAAAAACAGCGTTTACATGTCCTTTTCGGTGTTTTTGCTTATCGCTGCATGTCGTTCGGTTTATGTAATGCCCTTGCTACTTTCTAGAGATGTATGATGGCAATTTTTGATGACATGGTAGAGAAATGTATCGAAGTCTTTATGGATGATTTTTCGGTCTTTGGTGCATCTTTTGGAAATTGCTTAGCAAATTTAGAGAAAGTGTTACAACGCTGTGAAGAATCTAATTTGGTGCTTAACTGGGAAAAATGTCACTTTATGGTTCATGAAGGTATTGTGCTGGGACACAAGATCTCTAAAAGAGGAATTGAGGTGGATAAAGCAAAACTAGATGTTATTGATAAACTTCCACCCCCAGTTAATGTAAAAGGCATACGCAGTTTTTTGGGTCATGCTGGATTTTATCGGCGATTCATTAAAGACTTCTCCAAAATTGCTAAACCCCTAAGCAATATGTTGAACAAGGAGGCTGTGTTTGTATTCAATGAAGAATGCTTAGAAGCCTTTAACACTCTCAAAGCCAAATTGGTTTCTTCTCCTGTGATTACAGTACCAGACTGGGGGACAAGAGTTTGAATTGATGTGTGATGCAAGTGATTATGCAGTAGGTGCTATGTTGGGGCAGTGGAAGGGCAGAATGTTTCATACCATCTATTATGCTAGCAAAGTTTTGAATGAAGCTCAGATTAACTATGCCACCACTGAGAAAGAATTGTTGGCAATTGTGTTTGCACTTGAGAAATTTTGATCTTATCTGGTGGGATCATCAAAGATAGTGATTTACACTGATCACAGAGCAATAAAATATTTGTTGCGCAAAGCTGATTCCAAGCCATGATTGATTAGATGGATATTGCTGCTTCAAGAATTTGATTTAGTCATCAAGGACAACAAAGGTTCTGAAAATGTGGTAGCAGACCACCTATCCAGATTGGTGAATGAAGATGTCACTTCAAAAGAGGCTGAAATAAGAGATAAATTTCTTGATGAATCTTTGTTTTTGATTGCAGGGAGACCCTGGTTCGCTGATATGGCTAATTTCAAGGCAACAGGTGTCATACCGAGAGATCTCAATTGGCAACAGAGAAAAAGATTCTTCTATGATGCCCGACATTACGTTTGGGATGATCCACACTTGTTCAAAGTAGGTGCAGATAATCTCCTTCGAAGATGTGTGACAAGCGAGGAGGCCAAGGGCATATTATGGCATTGTCACAATTCACCATGTGGCGGGCATTATGGCGGAGACAAAACAGCTACTAAGATTTTACAGTCAGGATTTTTCTGGCCAACACTTTTTAAAGACGCCCATCACCATGTCTTAAAGTGTGACCAATGTCAAAGAATGGGGGGATTTCCCGAAGGAATGAGATGCCTCTGCAAAACATTATGGAAGTTGAAGTTTTTTATTGTTGGGGTATCGACTTCATGGGTCCATTTCCTTCATCTGCAGGAAATGAATATATTTTGGTAGCTGTTGATTATGTGTCTAAATGGGTGGAAGCTATGGCCACTTCAAGGAATGATGCTAAGATTGTTGTGAAATTTATCAAGAAGAATATCTTTGCTTGATTTGGGGTACCTCGAATCTTAATCGGTGATGGTGGTTCGCATTTTTGTAATACTCAACTTCAAAAGGTGTTGAGTCAATACCATGTGAATCATAGAGTAGCGTCCCCCTACCATCCTCAAACTAATGGGCAAGTTGAAGTGTCCAATAGAGAATTAAAGAAAATACTAGAAAAAATAATGGCGTCAACCAGAAAAGATTGGTCAGCCAAATTAGAAGATGCACTGTGGGCCTACAGAATTGCATACAAAACTCCAATTGGTTTGTCTCCTTTTCAACTGGTGTATGGTAAATCATGTCATTTACCAGTCGAAATGGAATGCAAGACGTATTGGGCTCTGAAATTTCTGAACTTTGATGAGAAGGCGTCTAGAGAGCACAGAAAGATACAATTTTTGGAGCTTGAAGAAATGCGATTAACAGCTTATGAATATTCAAGACTTTACAAAGAAAAACTCAAGACTTACCATGACAAAAAACTGTTGAAGAAAGACTTCAAACCGGGACAACAGGTACTACTTTTTATTCGAGATTGAAATTATTTCCAGGTAAGCTCAAGTCCAAATGGTCTAGACCCTTTGTTATCAAGGAAGTTCGATCTTATGGTGCAATAGAGCTATGTGACCCATAATCTCAGAATCCTGACAGGACATGGGTAGTAAATGGCCAGAGGTTAAAATTGTACCATGGTGAAGAATTTTCAAGGGAACATAACACTGTTTATTTGATCACCCATTGAGGTAAAAGCGTCAAGCTAATGACGTTAAAGAAGCGCTTCCTGGGAGGCAACCCAGTTTTAATTTATGTTATCTTTGTTTTTCATGCATTATATCATGTGGAACTTGCTTTATAATCTATACATTGGAGTATATCAGCCTATCCTTGATTGTTAGATATAAGGGTTTCAATTTGTTAAGGAAAGGACTGAAAAATGACTTAGAAAACATTTTATGAAAAACAGTCCTTTTGCTAAGCGCAAGCTTCGCGCTAAGCGCATCTTTGTTCATGCGCTAAGCCGCGATCCTCACGTGCTTAGCGATCAACCCTGGCATCTAAGGCTGATTTGGTCCGCTAAGCTAGTCAAGGCTGAGCTAAGCCAATTTCAACTCGATATGAATTTGGCTAAGTGACGGTCTAACCACTAAGCGTCATGTAGTGTTTGGCTAAGCGCGACTAGTTGCCGCCAAGCTCATTTCTTTGCAGCCAGAACTGGGGTTCCTGGTGCTAAGCGCCAATCATGGTGGCTAAGCTGAATTCCTTGCGGCAATGTAAGCACTAAGCAACCTCTTATCAGCTAAGCGGTCTCTCCTCTTTACTTAAAATGCATCATTTTAGCTAATCCGATAGAGAGCCCAGCTTAGCGAGAGTTGCAAGTTTTTTGATCTGCATAACTCGCTAAGCGGTTTTATTTGAGCGCTAAGCCAAGCCTTTTGTTTGCGCAAAAAAGTAAAAAAAAAAAATATGATTTTGAATTCGAAACGTCGGCTTAGCGCAGTTGCTCACTTAGCGAGAAGCACGAAAACTACTTAAGTGAGTGTAACTGACGTTACACTCACAACTCCCAAAATTTTCAAAGCTTCTTCTCTACATTCTCTCTCTCCAAAAATTCACCCAATTTGCATCTATGCTTCCCTTTCGCATTTTCTACTTACAATCACAAAGCATTTATCATCCAAGTAAGTTCCTTGCTTTATATTCTCTTTTACTTGTCTAAACTTTAGGGTAGAAAACCTTACTTTTAGTTTTAGATTTTTAGGGTTTTAATGTTTTGTTAGAATTAGTTTGAGATTAGGACTTTATATACGTTTGTATTGTATTGAGTATTTTGAGAACATTGCGTGTCTGATATGCCTTTTAGAGGCTTGAAAAGTGCAAGAAAACGAACTGTGTTTTCTGCATTTTCTGGAAAACGCGATGAACTCGCTATGCGAGTTCATCAGTATTAGTTGAATATATGCGTTCTCGGAAGAACTTTCTAAGCGCGCCTACTGTGCTAAGCGCGTTCATCTTTTGAGGATGAACACTCATCCTCTTGCTGAGATGCATGTGGCTAAGCGAGGCTGAATCGCTAAGCCTAGGTAACTTAGACAAATTTTTTGTTGATAGCCGCGCGCTATGCCAAGCTTACCTGAGCCAAGTGCAATTCGTTGCAGCATCTGTCGAGCTAAGCGAGCCTCGCTCGCTAAGCTCCCAATACTTAGTGAAATTTTTGAACTGAATGATGCCGCTAAGCGCAGCCTTTGAAGAGCTTAGCGCCTATCCTTGCGGTAGATGTTCAGCTTAGTGGGCACTTCCCAGCTAAGCCAATTATTTAAAAGCTTAATTTCTGCAACTTTCGCTAAGCGGCTTCATGTGTCGCTAAGCGGTGGTAATTTTTTTTGTGAAGGACAGCTAAGCGGACCATGTCTCGCTAAGCCGCCAGTGCCTTTTTCAGTTTTTGAATTTGAATAACTTGTGTTCTGATTACCTGTTTGGTTTCTTTATTTGCAGATGGCTTCTAGGAAACGTAAAAGTATTGGTTCAAGACCCACAACACAGTATGATACAAGGAGATTTTCCTCCTTAGAGGCTTGGAACTGGTACACAGATAATGTCCTGGGGAGAAACATTTTATCTGAGAGGAAAGTAGAGATATATCACACTGAGCTAGATGAGTTTAAGGCTGAATTGGAGAGGCATAATTTCCATAAACGCCTCACCAATTTAGTCGATGGGAGCATAGACCTGGCTTTGGTGAAAGAGTTCTATGCAAATTTATACAGTTTTGAGGACCGTCCACCAAAGTAGTCCAAAGTCAGAGGTCATTTGCTCAAGATTGATGCTGATAATCTCAACGCATTCCTTGAGACAGCTGTGGTATTAGCAGAGGGGGAGACATTACCCGCATACTCTAGATACTGCAGGTTACCTACAGATTACAGAGAGATAGAGGTTGCCTTCTGCATACCAGGCTGAGGGTTCGTCTTGAACTCTGAGGGCCATCCTGGGAAGATTCTCAAGAAAGATCTGACTACACTAGCTCAGGTGTGGAGTGTTCTCTCATACTCCAACTTGGCCCCCACATCACATACTTCTGATTTGATAGTGGAGAGAGCTAGGCTGATCTTTGGCCTAGTCTCTCACATGGATATGAACATAGGAGCGCTTATCTCTGGCCAGATGACTTCTACAGCCCAGTCTAACACTTCTAGACTTGGGTTTCCAGCTCTGATCACCGCATTATGTAGATCCAGAGGGGTTGTCTCTGATAGCCTCACTTTTGAGCGCCTGAGCCCGGTCATTAACTTGGCCTACATCAGGAAAAACTGTTGGAACCCCAAGGCTCTAACAATTTCTATCCGAGGGGTTAGGAGGGTGAGGGCTAGGCCAGCTGAGCTCCCTTCCACTTTTGCGGCTCCTACTCCAGCATCCATGTCAGTAGCTCCTTCTGTCCCAGCCCAGACAGATTCTCAATGCTTTGAAGCCATGCTTTAGAGCATTCATCAGGGATAGATTATTCTATTACAGAGTTTACAGGTGGTGGCGCCTCTAGGATCTATTCCCTCAGTCGAGCAGTTCAAAGAGATGGTAGTCTGGTCTAGGAATCAACCTTCTCTTCACAAGGAAGATAAAGGTCCCACAGCTCAGGTACCACAGAATATGGAGGATGAGTTCTCTGAGGCCACCATTCCAGAGCCATTTACTGCAGGGGAGGAGGCAGGTGACACACAGATGACACAAGTAGCTACTGCCACTTCTGAGAGATCTCTTGAGGCCACTTCAGAGCCTCCTGCATCAGCAGTGGACCTACCTTCACCTCAGCACGCAACAGACCCTTCTACTCCTGTCCTAGAGATACCTAAAGACTAGACCACACCAATCCTGACTCAGGACACTTCTCCTCCAGCTACTCCAGTGCTTCATTTGACAAATGAGGAGGATGTGCAGACACAGGACACTTAAGACCAGTCACAGGAATTCTAAATTCCTGATGATGCTTTTTGTTTTCTTTTTGGATTATTATTATTATAATTATGGTTTCAGTACAGTATTTCTTTTATGTTTATATACACTGCTATTTTTATTTATGGGTAATTGGTTTGCTCATTCTGAAGCATATGGAACAGTTTGACTTGATTTTGATGATATGGAAGTAGAACACTTTTATCTTTTTGTGAAAATTGGTGTATGGTTTGATTTTGGATTGAATGCATGATTGTGATGGAATTTGTGTTTCTTTTCATGAGTTTGACCAAGTGTGTATGTTAGACAAAGAAAGAACAAGAATGTGAACTTGCATTTAGAATTGTTAGTCAGTAGACAGATTGATTGAGAAAGAAAAGCTTGAACCAAAACCGGTGAGAGTGTGAACTTAAACTGTGAGTGAACGACTAGCTATGAGTAATAATCTTTGCATCAATCTCTGAATTTTAGAGTGAAATTTATAAATGAGGACATGATGAAGGCCATGATTGTGCATACATAAGCCTTTTGACCAAAAAGCTTACCTTAAATGATAACTGTACCCTTTGCACCCTTTGTGAGTTGAATGATTTTTTCAATAATTGAACCCTGAACCTGAATGATTATCTCCAGATACCTTGTTTGGACTCTAGGAGAGCATATGGTTCAAGGAAAATTCACCCCAAATTTGGGGGAGTGGAACTGAATGGGATGTAAAGAAGAAAAAAAAAAAGATAAAGCATTAGCACACACAACAAATAAGTTGTGTGTTAAAAAAAAAGAGAGAGAAAGCAATCAAAGAAAATGTGTGTTGATGTAATAAGGTCAAAAGCAAATGGAAGTGAAAATCTAGTGAACAAGCTAATTGTATTAAAAAGACCACTTAGATAAGTCTAGGATTTGTGCTCTCTTAGAATCTAATCCTTTGAATCCTAGAAAAAACAATGAATTTTTGTAGCCAAACCTCACTACAAGCCTGGGAAAGTCCTTTTGATTCTGTTTATACAATTTTTACTTTATGGAATGAGATGAAGTACAAAGATTAGAGCTTTTGCTAGTTGTTATTAATGAATATCTTAAACACTTGTGCGTGAGTGAAACAGTGGCTGTGAGACTGTGGTTTAAGCTACTTTCCTTGATATCTGTCTTATGCCTAACTTCATCTAATTGGTCAGATTACATTTTATTCTTCTCTTTGGATAACTGCATGCCTTGTAAAAGACAAGTGATGAGGGCATTGTGCTTCATTCTCTTATCATGCAATCAGTAACTTTTGTTGCATACACCTTTGAACATAGTAACTGCATGTTATTGTCACTTGGGGACCAGTGAACTGTTCTTTATTTGGTTGAGGACAAGCAAAATTGTAAATTTGGGGGAGTTTTTAGTCGGTGAATACGACTAACTTTTGTGTATAAAACTTGTGTAAATTGTATCAAACTCCTCCAATTTATGGGTATTTTGTAGTGTTGTAATTACTTTTTGTCAAAGATAGGTAATAAATACTTAGTACTTCCATTTTGTGTGTTAAATAATCATTTTTCTCTCAATTTTAGGTTAATTAGGAAAGTTTTGAAGTGTTGATTTCACCCTCTCGCTAAGCCAAAAGATTGGCTTAGCGAGCCATCCGCTGAGCGCAACACTTCTCGGCTGAGCACGAGGAAGAATTTGGAAGGAGGATGAGTTGTGCATATTCGCTGAGCGAAGGGTCATCTCGCTAAGGGCACCGCTTCAGTCCATCCGCTGACCGAGAAAAGTTGCGCTAAGCTTAAATTCACTAATGCGCGCTAAGCGGTTCATAATTGCGCTAAGCGCACGAGCACAAACAAAGCCACCTATTTAAGCCTAAAATCATATTTCTGAGGGGAGTTTGGCCTTTTCTTGAAGCTTCTGCATAATTGGAGAGTTCTAGAGAGAGAAAGCTTCCAGAGAGTTTGAGAGAATTTGTTGTGTGAAGATCCGCAAAGACCAGAGCTGGAAGAGGAAGTCGTCCTGAGAGCTTGAGATGAGTTTGTGAGTGATTGTGAGGTCCTAGAGGTGGAGGAGACATCCTCACTACTTGTATATCTGCAATCTTTCATTCTCTTCTCTTTGTTGTAAAGGAAGCTTTCTAGTTATGGAAAGCTAAATCCTCTGTTGGATCTTCCTTGTAAGTACTTGATGTAAATATCTTTTTATCTATTTAATGATGTTTTGTGTGTTCACTGTGCTATCAGAACTTCATTCTACCATGCTTTTTCCTTGATCACGTAGATGCATGTGTTTTTAGGACCATTCAACAGTGGAAACTGGTCTGATTCTTAGAACTTGATATGACAGGGCTAGTTTTTTGTATTTTCACGAGGAATCGGGATACGGTAACCTAGTGGCTGTATGTTTGTCTTAATGCGGTCCTGGCCGAGTTTAGTCCAACAAGAGGAATCTGCGAACGATGCTTGGTCAGGATTAGGCTAGACTATCATGAGGAATCGGGGTTTAGCATTTCAAGAGACACCATAGAACGCATGAGCATTGTTAAGTAGAGAATATCCTTCTAGCATCAAGCACCTATTAGGAAGACCAACATGTCATCTACTTGTTTTTACGCATCATTTCTCACGTGGTTTTTCCCTTTTAATAGTTAGTTTACACACCTGTTCATAGTAAACACATCTTTTTTTCACACTAGACACCTATTTACTGAAATAGCTTTACCAAGTAACACAAGTTCCCCGAGAGTTTGATACTCGGTTCTTACTGTTTTATACTACTTGCGCGATTCGGTGCACTTGCTGGAAGCGAACAGAGATGCAACTTCAAAGTTCACTTGAATTTGAAATTGAATTTGTGGAGCCAAATTTTGGAGTCAAAATTTCACTAACTATGATTAGTGAATTTTAGCTATGGTTCAGCCCACTAATCCAAGATCAAGATTCTCCACTAAGTGTGCTTAGGTGTCATGAGGCATGTAAAGCATGAAGGACATGCACAAAGTGTGACTATATGATGTGGCAATGGGGTGTAGCAAACAAATGCTCACCTCCCCCTCTAAAATTTAATTAGATTGGGCTTCTCCCAATTCAATTAAATTTATTTCCAACCACACACATCAAATACTCAATTAATGCATGTGAAATTACAAAACTACCCCTAATACAAAAACTAGTCTAGGTGCCCTAAAATACAAGGGCTGAAAAATCCTACATTTCTAGGGTACCTCATGAAAAATCTTGGTTTTTGGGGTTTTGATTTCTCTTGTGTTTGTTTTTAAAATTGGGGTGATGTTGAGATGAACTTGTTGTTAAAGTGGAGGAAAGCCCCTCCCTTGGACCCAAAGTTCATCATTTTCTCATCCTTCTACAAAAAACTATTTTTGGTTCTATGGAGGTAAAGGAAGCTTAAATTCGTGTTTTATTATGTGTTTGATGGTTTAAATGTTGCTCTCTGGCTTTGGATATTATAAACGATGTGTTTTCAAAATTATTGAAGCAATAGGTGCCATTTTGGAGGGCCATGGAGTGATTTTTGAAATTCGTTGAAAGTTGTAGACCTTAGGCTTAAGCACGAGTATTTTGGGTTTTAAGCATGGGGCTTAAACCAAGTATTTTGAGATTTAAGTGCAGGGCTTAAGCACAAGTATTTTGGGGCTTAATTGTGAGGCTTAAACATAAGTATTTTGGGATTTAAGCATGGGGCTTAAGCACATGTGTTTTTGGGCTTAAGTGTGAGGCTTAAACACAAGTATTTTGGGATTTAAGTGAGGGGCTTAAGCACGAGTATTTTGAGGCTTAAGTGCAAAGTTTAAACACAAGTATTTTGGGGCTTAAGAACAGTATGTTTTGGGGCTTAAGCACGAAACTGAAGTAAGCTTAGTTTTCTATTACATATTTAAATATGATTCTTCAAAAGGAACCCAAATGCGATTAACTTATTTTATGAACTAATATAAGATGATTATGTTAAGTTTGGGTAAAATTATGAATATGAAGAAGTTAGGTTTTATCGAATATAAACAAGTGTGGCTATTGGCTTACCTCTATATATTTGCAATACCATACATCTATATGGATTCAACTATTGATATGGAATTGAAGAGACTTGGGAATTGAAGAGAGCTCTTCCCCCAACTATTGATATGGATCCAACAAAGGGATGTGAGCCAATTAGACTAAGTAATGCTGGCTTTAGTTCCATGACCTTATTGCTGAAAGGAGGAATGACTATGTTGTTGTAATGCTTTGGTCCTTGTTGATAAGCATAGTCACCAAGAGTCCTCCTCGATGGTCTATTTCCTTCTCTTCTTCAATCAACCATGTTATTTCCTTCTCCTCTTTGGTCCTTGTTTTAGTGGTTGCTTGTTTCTTTTTCTTCCTATTCTTTCTTTCAGTCTTGGTAATTTCCAAATCAAATGGCGTATATGGTCATGAAGACGCATTATGCATTTTTTTTTCAGAGTTTATGTAGTTTATCCTTATAAATGTTTATGATTATATGCATATCCTGAAGAGATTTGAGTTATTGTGGTATTTTCTTTGTGCATGTGTGTTTCATATGATGTTTTATTTTAGTGTTGTGCGTCTTAGCCTTTGGCCTTTGAAATGCGAAAACAAATACTTTTGTAAATAAATTAATTGAAGAATTTTAAATAAATTAAAATAAAGTTTTCTGCTTAAGTTAGTTCCTAGTTCTATGTAACAACGGTGGGTTGTTACATTAACAACCCTCGTCACCCTTACTCTCAACGTCACCCTCTTCTATGGTGCTAGTAGGTAAAAACCTAAAACCTTGTTGTAAGAGGTACTAAATTGATTTTTGTAAGCATCCAAAGATATTTATTTTTTTTGTTATAAATCAATGATAGTATAGTATTTCTTTTTTGTTAAGAGATATTAAATTGATGTTTATAAAATTCAAGGATTTTTTAATTTTTGTTACAAAATGGATGTCAATATTACTTTTTATATAATTATTTAAGCTATTTGCCTTACTAATGAAACTCATTTAATTGTTTGATTTTAAAAAAAAATTATATAATGTTAAATAGATTAAAACTATTATCCATAATTTAGGCATAGGCTATACACACAATATATGTGGTTGAATCCCATCCAAAATTCACACAAAAATTGAATATAGGTATATGGTAAATAAGCTTATACATACACGTATTATATCTATAGTGCCACTTTTCCTTATAATTTTATCGGCAAATGTTAGTTATTAGAATGTGAGTTTTATTAGCAGGAGGGATCAAATCTGTGATCTTTTTCTCTTTTCTGTCTTCCTTAACTATCCAACCCACCTTATATCTACATTACATTTCTTATATATAGTAAAGATCGATATAATTGAAAAAAAAAACATTTAATATTTCATGAGTATTGCAAGATGATATAATAGTCAAAATAGAACAATTTTTTGTGCTAAAACAGTAAAATGCCAATCAAAATAAGACAATAAAGGGAGCAATATAGATAAATAATTTTTCATATATTAAATGAATATATTTGATGTATATATATATATATATATATTTATATATACTTAATTTGGGAGCCTAATAGCAAATTTTGTAGGATTGTTATTAGGTAATTAATTAATGATAATAAATCTCAGCCCTTAATTATACTTATATCGAAGGCCAAACAAAAACCTTTCACTCATTGAGGCTCCATTTAATAGTAGTGGCAACCTAATTCCTAAATTTAAAAGGACAAACTATATAGAATACTTGACGGTTAATAATTTAGTATTTTACCTCCTAACTTGGAACAAACGATCAACCAAAAATAGTTGGCAATATAGAAACCACATATTGTTGGCAACATATAGCAATTAACAACTCCAATCTTTCGTCCCCTTCATTTTGACATAACGACAATATGTTGTCTAATGTTACACAGAAATAAATACAGGTGAAAACACAACCATCACCTCCCCCCTAACAATGGATGTTACCTATGGTGGTGGAAAAGCCTTTTTCAAAATCACCTTGTTTTCTATGTTCATTTTTGTAGCCTCTTCTTCCCAAGCTTCAAGTTCCGTGTGGAGCGAATTGCTTCATCCAAAATTAAGAGTCACGATAACTTCCAAAATACCAGGTGGGTTTGTGCGTGTTAAATGCATATCAAGCGAGAACGACATCAAGGGGGGGTATTTAGATTCCTCTGGCACAAAGCCATTCATATTTGATGTTAAACTCAAGTTTCTAACGACGATTAGATATAATTGTTTGTTGACACAAGGTGGGAAAGAAATTGGGCAATTTTTGGGGTTTCGAAGTGGTTCATATTGTGAAAAGGGTTGTACTTGGAAGCTTTACCCACATTATGCCCTACGCATATCTACTCGCCGTGGTTTTGTAAATCAAACGTATAAGCCAATAGGAAGCCCTGATGACCATACTTATGATTATTCCTAGTTGTGTAATGTGTCATGTGTTATTGTTAATTTAAAGGGATAGGTCGGGGGAGATTTTAGGAGTAATTATTATTAGCTCCGACATATGCTTTTCGTAACTAGTTTGTACTTTGTATGAATTTTGAAGTCATGTTATTATTTTATTCTTTTTAACTTTGAAAAGGATGACAAAAATGTGTTTGAACCCAGATCCAAATATTGATGAAATTGAGGTTCTTACGGAATCAGGAACGGAGCCAAACTCTCAACTTAGCAGGGAGCCAATTATAAAACATAACTTTATTAAATATATATATAAATATTAAATTTTATATAAAATAGTTATAATTATATTTTTTTAAAGTCTCGAGATTACAACTACCAAATCATCAGTTTCACGTTCTACTAAGAATCTTCATGAATTTATAATTAAAATTGGTATAAATTAACCATATTTTTAATGAAAAGTCCTGTTAATTGTGTAATAAAAATTTACTAAATGAGAATTAATTATTTTATTCACATAATATCATCTTTTATGACATTCAATAGTAGCTAACAATATTTGAACAAGAATTTGTTTTCAAAATTATCAAAAATAAATAAATAAATAAGAGAAGAAGAATGTACGTTGTTTGGCTAAGTAAAGAAAGAAATAAAAAATTTAAGAAAAATTATGATAGAATGAGAGAATATTTATTTGAGTGTTTCAAAGTTCAAAATGCCAATTCTTTCTATTCGTAATTTTGTCTCATTAGCAACAGTTAATGAATAAATTTTAATTTTCAAATAAATTTATAATCAAGTCGATATAAAAGGAAAGTTAATAAAACTATTAGACTATAAGTACAATCCTCTATACTTTAAAGTGACAACAATAAATTATAAAAGCAAAATCTATTAAAAATAAAATTCAATAATACTAAAAGAATTTATCTAAAGAAAGAAAAAAAATTGTCTCTACTGAATATTATAAAATATAAAGTATAATATTTGTCTAAAAATGCAATTATCAATGAGAAACCTACTTAAAAAAATAATAATCCTGGCTAAGATATATTAAAACTTTTAAATTTGAAAAACATTATCAGGGGGAAATTGTAATAACCTCATTTTTGTTCACTATTTTTTATTTATTCTATATTTGTTTTAAGCATCCGGGTAGCAATTTGGAGATTTTAAGTACACAATTGTGTTTAGAATAACAAATAAACTTTAGTTTAGATTTTTAATAATTTTTTGGTCTAGAGCCTGGGAAATTATAAAATATAAAATGTCAATAATGAGAAAAAATCATTAAAGTAGAAAATAAATATGCATTATTAGCTTAGAAAAATTATCAAAATAATGAGAAAAAAATCTTATTTTAAAGTAAAAGTTTAAAAATTATGTATTTTAATTTTAATACAATTAAATATAGATAATTAAATCATAATTTTCTTTTTATAAATCTGATCTATATAGTGGGTTACATCCAAACCCAAGCCCGACACAACCATACATATACTTTAATTTAATTTCTAAATTACTAAAATATCTACAAATCTTTATATATATATAAGGTAAATTATAATTTTGGGTCCCAATAATTTTAAATCTACAAATTTGATCATTTTATTCCTAAATTAAGATATTTAGTCCTTTTATTATTTAGAATAATTAATTTTGATCATTCGATCAGTTGAGTGTCCAACATTAAGTCAAACATGGGTAGATAAGAAATTGAAAAAAAGAAAAATAATTCCACCATCGTGTCCACGGGCTCTCTTACTTGAAGTTGTCTGATGCTAGTACAAAAAGAAACATGGGTAGAAATTTGAGAAGCTGGGTTGTCAAAACAACAATAAAAATCAAACTATGACTTGCAGAGTTGCTGTAGTTGAATTCTCAATTGGTTAATCAACTCAAACTCTGAGGATCTTAAAAGATCTATGGAGAAGTTTTAAGCTGCTAGAATCTTGCTCATCAAAAGCATCCAAGAATCACTAGTTCACCACATGATGAGCATCTGTCAGCCCTGAGTTCGAGCTTCAAATAAAACCTAGAGTTTGTCCCAATCATAGTTAGATTCTTTCTTAAATAACCAGTTGACCACAATTCAGTTCACTTTACTTATTAAGTGTTTGGTAATAGGTTTGCTAACAATGGATCCACCTCAAGCAAAAGCTACAAAGGGTGGCTTCTACTTTTTTCCCACATATGACATGAAAAGAATAGTAAAGACATGAGTTAGAGAAGTGCATCTAAACACACAAATAATCATATCATGTGAACTAGTATAAATTAATGAAGCAATTCACTCCCAAATACTTTTTGAACTAGTTTTTGTCAAATTCAGATTTGTATATTAAAATATTGAATGTCTTTGTTGCTTGTAAAGTTCGTTAATGCAATGCGTCTGAGTACCACCAACGTGCCAATGGACTTGGCCAGAGTGCTATTAGCTTTCCAGAAAAATTGTTGGATTGGAGATAGAGATAGGTCAAATTCTTTAGCTAAGAAAAACCAGAAGGGAAAGAACCAGTTATGCTATTTGATGCAAGACCGGACAGTTTTGAGTGCCGAGAGACGGCTAAGAGTGTTGGGAGGAATTGGACCACTCAATCCAGTTCTGGGTATATAGGTATTTTGGGTGATGGTCTCCGTAAAAAATTCAAAGGTTCATAAAATGTTTGTGCATTTATCAGAATGACTCAGAGATTAATATTAGAAGTTAGATCGTTGTATACTTTCAATGATCAAAATAACTTTTTATCTTTGTTTTTAATTTTGAGTTCATGCATTTGAAGACAGGGGATATGATTCAGAGTGATATTGATATACAATAGTGACAAGCTTAAAAGTAACAACAAATTAATTAATGATAGGTGAATATTTCGAACCTGATGCATGGCATGTATGAGTTAAATAAGACTAATCATTCATGCATGGATGATGGATTAATATAATAGCGAAAGCATCACACTCACACATACAAGGTTATCAAACTCGAGAGTTTACGCAGACTCGTGAGAGTTCCATAGACTTGACTAGTGACTCAACTCGTAGACTCGTAAGAGTCTACTTCATATAAAAATAATAACAAAATATGTATAAATAACATACTAATTAAACATTTTAACAATATAATAAAGCAAAATAGTAAATCATAATGTTCAGAATATTTAAATAACCAAGTCTAGTAATAATACATCACTACCAGATAATAACTTGCAGAGGTTATAGTAGTGGTAGATCATTCTCATCGAGAGTTTGATGTTATTAGAGAACAAAGGTTTGATATTATTAAAGGTGAGAATTTTGTATTTGAGAATAATATACTAAATGAAGGTATGATAAATGCTATAAAGACAAAAAACTAAAAAAAATGACTTACATTTTGGTCTAGTTTTTTTAACTTGCTAACTTGTTAACTCGGTGGCAAACTCGAGAGTCTACTGAGTTTACTTAGAGTTTACCCAGAGTCTACTAAAAAAAGAGTTTACTCAAGAGTCAACTCGCAGAGGACAAATAGACTCGTAAACTCGTAAGAGTTAGCGCGTTAATTCGAGAGTTTGATAACCATGCACACATATAGTAATTTTGTACTCTGATGTCCATGTGGCCTATAAATTAGTTTTAATTTCTTTGCTTAAAAGAGAAGTTTATTTATTTAGTGACTTAGTTTAAGAGGGAGCACGTTAAATAGTTCTTTGTCTACTGTTTTTTTTTTTTTTGTTTTTAATGGCTCATATTTATATATGGTGTATATTCTACATTCTGCTGTTTCTCAAAGTTTATATACTTATTCTATTATGATCCGTGAGTTAGTTTGTCTAGTCCATGGCAACTTATGTTCTTCATGAGGTACTAGGTAAGACTAATTTTATGTTGTGCAGTATGTATAGAATTCTTAAACAATATTGGTAGCTATAAAGACAATATTTAATTTTTGAGCATACAAAGATTACCAAAAGAAAATGAGTTGAAACCTGTATCAATTAGATATTGAAAAGATACTGAACACTGTTTACATTTCCTTGCTTAGAAAGTAAGAGGAAATTTGATTTGGAATTTTTGTCTGTTGTGCAGTTGATGACGTTGATGGAATATGTCACCTGGTAGAACAAAAGACAATGCTGTTGGTTTAGCATGTGTCTGGAGTTTTTTTTTTCTGATTGTTTTTGTTTGATGGGTTGGTTCAACATTTGAAATTTCCCTTATGTTGCTTTGTTTTGAGTACTATTCTCATTTGTATTTGCATCATAAAATTTTACTCTTGTGGAAATCAATTTATTGCACACCTTGTGATTTATATTGGTATTGAATAGTATTCTTTATTTTTTTCACATTCACTCTTTAATCCAAACTCCCATTTCACAATGCTTTTGAAACATTTAACTATTGGGTCAAAGTTAAATATCCCCATTTGGAAGAGATATGATATCAACAACTTTTCCTTCTACACAAAGTCACATGATGATAAGAGTAGAGTGCAAAATAGTGGGGTTAGCCTTGATGTTGATTCCTTGCACTTTTCTAGTGCATCAAATAACAATCTCATTCGTGCGTTCATGCCTTACTTTCAAGTAATTGAAGAAATCTAGGAGCTTGGTTATAGTAAATTCACAGTACCTATTGTTAAGTATAAGTCGATTAATGGAAATATTGGTGTGCGGCACGATAAAATGAGATTTACTTTGGTAGACCTTGATAAGGTTGCTTACAAAGACAAGCCTTTCATCACAATAGAACAAGCAATACAGGTGTTTTTTGTTAGAGATTCGTGTGACTCAAGATGGTTTGTGGATCTACAGGGAAGAACAAGTTGTGTTAGTATCAAAATGATGATTGTGCTTGACATTTGTGAGACTCCTTCTTTCTCCACATGCATGCCTTCCACAATTGAAGAACATGAAGTGGATGATGTACATGCAAATCGTACTAATTATGATTAAGGTTTATGTGAGAATATTCCTACATAATTCCGTTAACTAGAATTAATGTTTATATTATTGCATAATGTCATCAATTTTTATCTTTTTTGGATATTAACTTCATATTCTTGAAATGTTCTCTAATTTATAATTTATTTTATTTGCACAGGGCCATGGTTACCACTAAGCTCCCTTCCTCAATCATCAACTCCTTTAGACTCTACGTCCAAGAGGCCTAAACAATCCACACGACTCAAAAGCTTGATTGCTTGACAGTTGGATAAGCCTAAGGTAGTGTTTCATGTCAATCCTGCCACTGGGAGAGCTTCAAGCCCACATAAAAAGAAGTTCCACAGTTATTTAGGGATAGTAGCTCGAGATAAGATTAATATTTTGTATTCCAATTGGAAAGATGTTCTAGAAGCTCTGAAGAATCTGATTTGGGATGACATTGTGGTATGTCTACTAAAACATATAAGTTATAGTAATTGGTTGTATTTAAGTTGAGAAAGTTGTTGTCATTCACTAACTCTTAAATGGTCATTTTGTGATGTAGGGAACATTTGATATTCCAGAAGTATTTAACACCAAGAAGAAGTTCATTTCATCAGTTGCAACACTATGGAGGAATTTTATGTCATCCATGACCACTAATTATGTATATATAGACAAGGAGGGGCAAGATGATCAAACTCTTTGTAATAAGTATGGTCAAGATCCAAAGACTTGTGAGGAATTTGTTGCAAGCTGCAAAATCCCTTCTTAGCAGGTTAGTTGTGTGTGTCATTTTTTGAAATAGTAGTTTATAATTTATTATTTTGTTGAAATTGTGTCTAATTTACTCATGTGGAATCAAGAAGAAGGCTCAAGACATCCAAAAGCATAACAATTGTCCACACTTATTGTCTAGTGGGGGTTATTTGTTGCTTGAGAAAAACATGATGGAAGATAAAAGGAAAAAAAGACAAGAGGAATCATTTTCATTTTTACATGTAACTTTATATAATAACACAATAGTCCGACCAATTTCTCTTTTTGTTTGTTACAAGACTCCTTACAAGATCAGATGACACATGGATGCTTTGTACCCCATGGTCACCAGGATATACTAACTATTGCCATTGGACGACCTGAGCACTCAAGTCATGTTTGTGCTATGGGAGTTAGTATGACCATTAGCCAATACTTTGGACATGCATCACATGGCTCGAATAATTCTACATCCATCATCCCACAATAGTTTACTGAGATGATACAAAACCTTAAACAAAAGTGGAAGAGAGAAACAAGAAGAGAACAAACATAGTATAGAGAGAATTAAAGAGGAGTTGAGGGAGGTCCTCATGAATGACTTGAGCTAGAAGGTATCTTAGTAGCCACCTCCAGTTGAGGCAAATATACAAGTTTATGGTGCCCATGTAAGCACAAATGGAAGTTGTGCTAATACTACTATTAAACCTTCAGGGGAGGAGCCTTACTCTGATATCAAGCTTACAATGTGGTTGTATGTTAATGATGACTATTTAATTTTACCCGCTTGGTGTCATTGGAAAAAGTATACGAGAGGGCGTCAACTATACACCATGTGCATTGACCGATGATATGGTCAAGGTGCTTATTGAAGAAGTCCGAGATGCTGATGCTCAAGTCCTTTTTCCAACTTTAGAGGTTCAGTGTGTGGGGCAGGTCCACAGCACCTTCATTGCATGGCTGAGACATCTTGTGAAGCCTGTTTCACATGAGGTATTTACTTAAGTTATGCTTATTTGTATTAAGAGATTCTTATATTGACAAAAACTCTTTACTAACATTAACTTATGTTATTTACTAACAAAATAGGATTCACATAGACGTCCAAAGAAACATGTTGAATCTATTCGTGAGTCGAATCCCATTGGTGATCCCTTAGCTTATATGATTAAGAATTTGCTTGACCTTTACATGAAGCCTTTTTAAGTGTCGTGGGATGCGACTACATTTGGGGTTCACAATGATGATTTTCCCTTGTTCATACACTTAATTGATGTTATAAAACCTTAAAATTTGGGTTTACAAATACACTTCAAATACCTTTTATTTATCTTCATAAACAAGTGAGTTCAAAGCCTTTTCATGAAGGCTACTCAACCCTTTTATTTTTAATGAAAGTTATAAACTTGAAGAGAAAGCGGTCTATTTTCAAAATCGTATGCAACATACGTATTTACATGATGTTGTTTCATTTAAAGTCACAAGTTGATTTACATAATAAATGGTTAAACTTCAAGTATAACACCTTAAGTCTTTGAAACAACATGCGCCCGTGCACGCGTGCGTGTGTGTGTGTGTGTGTGTGTGTGTGTGTGTAAAGATATGAGATGAGTCTTCATGGCCACCAAACATAAGTAAATAAGTATCAAAGGTAAATATACCAAAGTGGAACCTAGGTCTATTTAAGTAAGATGATTGAACACATAAAAGTTCCTGAAACCTAGGTCTATTCAAATCAATATACCAAAGTGGAAAACCTAAGTCTCAGAGTAGTCATCTATCCAAGACTTACGGAATAACCGTGCCATCAAAAAGGTACATGGCAAACAAAAGTGAACCCACCAACAAGAACCTGATGAAGAACTATCAAAGGGATCCTTCCACACTCAAAGATACTAACCCATTGGTGAAGATTTGTTCTGATGCTCATCATCCGAACCTGAAAATATTGGTATAAGGGGTGACTACTCCATCCCTTTTGGAAACACAAACATGGATGTTGCATCCCACATATAACCTAACAACTACCATGTATGGTTGACTAGAAAACATAACTCACGAGATCCAATTCTGCATTCTACTCTCACACTTACTATCATGGGCCCAACACTGCCACTAAGCATCTCAAGCCTTCATGGTCTTACACAACATGTGGATGACGATTGGGAGGACACCCAACATACCGGTATAGGACATGGCGCTCACACCAACCATAGATACAACTTCACTCTAGTTAGGAATGCCAAGTGTGGTCTTTGAGTCCCCTTCACTAACCAGGAATAATGCCTTTAGTCGGGTTATCACCACTCAACATTTCCCCAAGTTCCTTTGAACTGTTTAGACCATCCACCAGTGTGCCAATTGTGTGTCATTCACCCCACTTAACAAATCCTCACTCATTCCTCATGAAGAGCAATGTGAATGACGGTTGTGTTGTTACATATGACTAGATATTAGAGGATGTATTACGACTATGTTAAGGGTCATGCCCTCCTCTCGACACAATATTGACTATAATTCTATCACAATTACGCTACCTTAATTTTTATCCTTTCCTTGTAATGTGCATCAATCCTCATGAAGTCCCTGACTGTAGTATCCTCCATTACGCACACACAAACACAATAAGAGAGGAAGGGAATTAATCATCTTCTCTCTCTAGGGTCATTATCAACATGGCCCCTTAAGTGGACATTACCACTTGCACATCAATCACTATCAATCCAAATAAAAGTTGTCAAGGGTTGGAAACCCCTAGACCCAATCCCAAAGTGCAAAAATTCAAGATCAATATTATAATAATCCATATCATGCAACATGCCATGCCAAGTGGTTACACTCACTTGGTCTTACAACATTTAATCATAACAATTAAAATCATGCAACATGCCTTGCCAAATGGTCATAGTCACTTGGTCTTACACATTTAATCATAGAAATTCCACATAATAATTCTAAATCAAAGAAAGTAATTAAATATGTAAGTTATACCATAATTTCCATACAATTTTACATATATAGACACTTTCTCATTTGAAATTGAGCCTAATCACCCACTTTTAAAAACATCATTCCCATTGATGTATAAAATCCAATTGATATATGTTTCTCAAGGCTTTTGAATGTAAGGAATTCAACTTTGTATTCAAAATCCTCCAATTCCACTCCCATGGGGTCAGATTTCAAAAATGCCCTGAACTTTGCCTCTAAATTTCACAAACTTGTTTCTTAAATTCCAAGAGTTGTAGAAATCTATTCCATGCAATTTTTTTAACAAACCCTGTGATTTTAAATATGAGGAACTCTATTTCATGGTCAAAATCTACAGAAAACAAACCCATATGCACAGTTTGTTCAAAACAATGCAAGATTTACCAAAAGAGCACAAAACTTGAAATCATGGTTCCATAGGCTATACTAACTCAAATGGGGTGTATTTTATGTTTAACCCTAGGTTATTGAACCTAATAAGTTCAATTTTGAGGTCCATATCAACATATTCCAACTCCAAATTCAAAATCTATGAAAAAAAAGCATGGAAATATATATTGCCCTATTAGGAATCAAGGAACTCAAATTTGAACCCAAAATTCAAAAATTCAATTCATAGCATTCACAGTACCATAATTACATAGTTACAGGATTCCCAGTAGTGAAATCCCCTTGTTTGCCTATCCGCCATATGATCTAATTGCGAAGACCGGATTCCTTTTTCTTGGATGTCCAATTGATTGGACATCTATTTTAGAGGACCACATGGATGATGTTAGTGATGAGGAAGAGGATTCTTTCGAGGATGTGAGCAACACGAGGGAGACATCATAGATCGAGGAAGATCCATCTAAGGATTCTTCTTAGATCTTGTGGCATGTTTTAGTTGATGATGGGTAGTGAGTAGGATTTCATCCTTATGACTAGATTTTTACTTTCCAATATGTACATGGGTGGGTAGATCTTGCATAACTTTTTGGATATAATACCTTTTATCATCTTTCATTCAGTACATTTTATGGTTATTTTTAATTACTTGAATTATCATCGCCAGACAATTTACTTTATGACTTTATGTAAATAATACATCGTCGACTAATTAGAGATTCTATTTTGGAGTAATGTTATTTCATGTCTTACTCGACTAGTGTTTTTATTCATGTTAACAATGTCTCTTTATATTTTGGGGAAAAAAAATAGACCATATATCTTTGAATTTAAGGAGAAAAGCATTGGTAACACCATTTTGTTGTGGTGTGTGGGTGCATGTTGTTTGATGAAGAGTCCTCTACGAGTTTAGAAAGGACTGAAATTGGGAAGAAAATATTGTTTTACATTATCAATTCATAAAATTTTAATTGAGGAGCCAAATTGATTTTGGATCATAGTAGAAAAACTTTGAAAAATAGAAAAAATATTAAAACAATTCTTCATTAGAAAAACCCAAGTACAACGAGAGAAATCATCTATAAATGTGAAAAAATAAAAATATCCTAATGTGGAACAAACTCGACTAGGACCCCAAATATCGAAGTGAACTAAGACAATAGGTGACACAACACGCTTATTGGCATGAGAACCATAATTGGTAGAGTATGCTTACCTAGTTGGGATGACTCTGAAAGGACTTAACATTAGAAAGATTGGGAACTAATAGACGCAATTTCTCTAGACTCGAGTGCCTAAGGTGTTGATGAATGAAGTTGGAGATGCAAATGAAACATAGGCAACTTAAGGCATAAGTTGATATAATCCTCCAGACTTATGTCCTGCTCCAATCGTTTGTCCAATGTGTCGATCTTGTACAAGAATGAAATTATTAACAAATAGGACAGAAAAATCAAGAGTGCGAGTGAGTTTGCTAGTAGAGATTAAATTAAAAGGACAACTAGGAACAAATAAGACAAAATTTAATGAGAGTTGAGGAAGAGTGTAACACCTTGACAAAAATTACAACTCAGACTGATAGAGGAAACTTTGTGTTGTATCTTTAGTGCACGTGTGTATTGGATTGCAATGATTATATGATTTTAATTATTGATTTTCATGCATTATGTGTGTGTGTGTGTGTGATTAGTTTAGTGAAACTTGACAAAGAAATAGAAACTGTCTGAGCTAGATTTTTATTTGTGCAAGAATTGTATAGCGCAATAAGTCGCAGTGTAATTTATCTTTGTGTGTGAGGTTTACTTTGAGTACATGTATTCCTAGGGAGGTTAGCATAATAAGATTTACCAGTTTTGGCAAAAACAGTTTTTACCATTTTTGCATTTGCCTATTTCATCCATTTCTGGCTAAAAATTCGAAAGCAAAACTACCTACTTATGGCAAGCATTGGCACGTCCAATTTGGTCTATACTATGGTCATTCAAGCTTGTCAATTGAACACATCAATAGCCTTGCACCATTTTCCATCACTTCTCACCATTTTCTCTCCAAAAACCAAAACTTGGACCTTCATTCTTCTCCATTTGTGCGAGACACTCAAGGAGGGAGAGGTCACCATTTTCATCTTCTTCCAAGCTCCATCTGTGAGACTTCTTCTCTCAAAGCCTTGGTAAGAAGCCCTTAAACCTCTATTTTCTTCTTATTTATTTTTCATTTTTGTGCAAAATTCTTACTTGAGGTTCCAAAATTTCTTTTTCATCCTTTCGAAGCTTAAGAGTTCAAGATCTAAGTTTTTTTTCCTTGACCATTTCGTGGAAGCTTCACTTAAGGTAAGGGGAGTCTTTCCACTTCTTAAACCCTAACCTTGTTGTCTTTGGAAGCTAGGTTTCATTACATGTTGTTTTGATGTTTAAAATTTCATGTCTGCTGCCATGACTGGAACTGGATGATATGTTGTTTTTCTGGAAGTTTTAAGGTTAAAAATGAGTTCTTTGGGTGTTAAAACATAGGGATAGACTTAAATTTCACTTAAATTGAAGGTTCTTTGGGTGTTAAAAATGAGTTGCTTGGGTGTTAAAACATAGGATTAGTTCTTTGGGTGTTAAAACAAGTTTTATGACATTGTACAAGGTAAAATCTATCACAAAAATAAATTGGCAATAGGAGTTGTATAGACTATTTTTCTCAAATTTTTAACATAAAAAATGAGATTGTTAGGTTTGAAAATCTAGGGTAGCATATAAGATTAATGAAAAATTGTTTTCTAGAACACCTAGAACACTGAAAATGAGTTAGGAGCGAAACTTTATAAAACTAAGCGATAGAGTAATTTTAGACCGTAGACAGCTTTACATAGGAATCCATACCTCTAGATAAGTTACCTTAGAATTATTTATTTTTTGGAACTGTTGATTTCACTGCTATATTATTGATGAGATAAACTGTAAGATCTTATAACTGATGCATCTTTTGTAATTGTGATGATTCTCTACTGATAAAATTACTAAGATGCATGTATATTTATTATTATGGTTGTCCAATGATAAGATCGGCAGAGTGTGAACTCTAGTAATTATATATGTGGCATGCAAATTTATTTTCTATTACGCATATGTTTGCATATTGTTATTTTTATTTGTACATGTTGTGGTTTAGGTCCAACGGTGTCCGACCCTTGGAAAATTGTTTTCTATGTTTTTTAGATGGCTATAATTACATCTATTATGTTGGTTGTTTGTTTGTGTGACAAGTGTTTTCTATTGCTTTAAGGACCACGACTAGTTCCCTGGGTGTAGTACATAGGCTTGAGCCTCGTCTCTCTTTCTTGTTTGTTTGTTTATACACGTTTGTTGATGCGTGTGGCATTAAGGCTACGCATGTGATGCAGTGGCAACAGTCAAGAGGATTGTATAGAGATTAAGGAAATGATTATTCTAATTCCTCTGTAAGAAGGTGAGGTTACGTTGAGAAAGTGGATGATGGAAAGAGTTACACTTTGGTATAGTGGACAGAGAGGTTTGAAGAACCTAGGGGAATTAGCAAGTAGTGACTACCCGACATCTGGTGCACTCATTAGGCATGGGTAACTCAAAGGCCTCACTTTGCTACTTTCGACGGGCTCTAAGACTATGCTTTTTGAGTTGGGAGCTTAGGGATCAATGTACGTTGTTTCCGTATGCGGTGATCACTCCCAATTGTCATCCACATGATTCTGTAAGACGATCAAAACCTAGGAGGATTGGTGGTAGAGGTTGGTCCCTAATAGGTGATAATTGTGTTAGTAATGCACTTAGGATCTCAAGAGTGTTTTTGCTTAGAGAAACCACATGTAGTGGTTAAGTAGGTTGCATGTTGTCTTTGTTGGATTATTGTTTGTTAGTGGCATTTGAGGAGTGCAAGACTCACCACTACTGATGCAATCCTATCCCGCAAGGGCATTGGGTAGAAGACTCCAAGTAGATTGGGCTAGAGATCCAAGGGAAGGCCCTAGGGTTCTCATGAGCCTTAGGGTAGATTTCGAGCCCATGGGCTAAGTATGAGCCCGCTTATCTTTGTAAATATTAGAATAGGTTTTTCCTTCGTTTGAGCCTTGTATTTTGGCCATTCTAGTAGTATAGGGTTTTAGCCTTGTATTTTGGGGCATTTTGAGTAGTCTTTGTAGTAAGGACTTTTTTTTGTATTTTCATGTTTTTTGTCATGGGGGTGAGCTTAGCTATTATAGGGGGTGTGTAGCTAAGTTCTAGCTTCTCATCTCAAGGAGGTGAGCTTAGCTATTAGAGAGGTATGTGTAGCTAAGCTCTAGCTTCTTTAGGAATCTTCTTAAGGAAGCTTCTCAAGGAGGTGAGCTTAGTTATGAGAGAGGTGTGTGTAGCTAAGCTCTAGCTTCTCATGGAAGTTTTCTCAAAGAAGCTTCTCTAGGAAGTTTTCTCAAGAAAGTTTCTCAAGGAAGCTACCTAGTCTATAAATAGAAGCATGTGTAACACTTGTTGTAACTTTGATGAATGAGAGTCTTGTGAGACACAACTCAAAGTTCAACTTCTCTTCCTTTTTCTTCCTTCAATTTCGTGCTCCCCCCTTTCTCTTTCTCTCCCTCTTTCTTTTCCTTCATTGAAGCATCCTCTCCAAGCTTCTTATCCAAGGCTCATCTTGGTGGTGAAGCTCCTTCTTCCATGGCTTATTCTCTAGTGGATGGCGATGCCTCTTACCTCTTCTCCTTTGTCTTCCGCTGCATCTCCATGGTGGAAAATCACCATTAAAGGACCTCATTGAAGCTCAAAGATCTAGCCTCCATAGAAGCTCCACAAGCAAGCTTCCATCAAGTGGTAATCAGAGCACCAGAGCTTCAAGTAGGTGCTCCTTAAACCTCCATTAATTTTTTTTCTTTACCTTCCCTTCCATTGTTGTTTCTTCATTTTTCTCCATGTATCTCCTCACATGTCTTGTTCTAAATGTTGTTAACATGATTCTTTAGAGTTTCCGCCGATTAAACTTGCTATAGAAACTAGATTTGATTTTCTATGGTTCAAATTTCTTGTTCTTGTTCTTGAACCATGAATTGTGTTGAGTTTAGGTTCCTTTGAGTTTTGTCTTGTTATTTTTTGTGGCTGAAACCTAAACCATAAAATTCTTACAAAAATATTAAAGTAGAAGAAAACCTCAAAAATCTAGAGTGACTTCTTCACCTATTGTAGTTTTGTCATAGAAGTCATGTCTAGTCATGAAACTTGTCACATAAGATTTCTTATGTTGTGCTGAATTTTATTTTCTTGTTTCTTTGTCTAACTCATTTGTTCATGAGAGTATGAAATTATTTTAGCCTATTATTTTATTTGAGTCAAATCTTTGATGTTAATTAGTCCTTAACATGTTCATGCAAAATTCTTAGAGTTTTTGATTGTGAACCTTTTCTTGAACTTTTAGGTTTCCTTATGATTGTGTCTATTGTGAATTTGAGTTTTGGTGATTGAATTGCTGGCTGAAATGTTGATCCTAAGTGAATATTGAACTCCTAAAACAGTGGTAAACAATCCTAGTGAGTTCAACATACATAGGAAGGTTGAAAGTAAGCCCAAGGCAATCAATATACCATGCTTAAAGAAACAAATCGCTGGTGCTGGCAGCTTGGACATACAAACTTGTAAAAATTACTGAGAATTGGTTACTTCTAATTTTGAGCTGCAATTTTTACTGAATTTTCTAGACATCTGGAAAAAATTTATAAAAAAAGAAAAAAGTGATTTGGATAAAAGGAAAAAATACTAAAAATCACACAAGTTGGCAGGGAAATCAGTATCCAGAAAAAAAAAGGTGAAAGGGAAGTGTGCTTGTTGTTTTGGCTCAAAATTTATTCTATAATTGTAAATTTCAATTGAAAATTAGTGTGAAGACAAGTGCCAAAGATAGAGGTTTGTTGAGTCTTTTTTTCATTTTTTTTACTCTACTCTAGAGCCATTCTAAGTTTCTCTTTGAGTCCTAGTTTGCTTCTATGTCCTTTTCATTGCTTTAATTGTTGAATAATCATTGAAAAATTGTCTTGTTAAAACTCCATTGGTTTAGCTTTCATTTCATTTTTTTTGGTCTTTGGTTATTGCTTGTCTCTTTGTTTCCTTGTTTGTGGGTTGCCATATAGGGAATTGGAAGGAGGATTGGGGCCATCCCTTGAAGAATTTGAGTCCTGAAGCAAGGGGCCAACCACCTTAAGAGCTATTGGACTAAGAAGCACTCCAAATTGAGTGAATCACCAAAGAGAGAACAACCACCAAAATTGAGGACTGTTTTGTAATTTTGTAATTTGCAATTTACTTACCTTCATTGCTTTCAAGTTTTGTAACAAAAAGGCCTTTCATTGGAAGTGTGTTAGGAGCCTCCAATAGGTTACCAAACTTCCATTTGTGTGTAATAATTTTAGGCAATTTTTCCTTAGGATAGTGAGTGTTTTGTTGGGAACCTTGAATGTGGTCATCCAAACACTCTTAGGATTCACCTAGTTTATATTTCTTGCCTACTTTCAAAGCTTATTTCCTTTACCTTCCATTGTCAAACCGCCTAGATAGCTTTCCTTTTACCAATTAGTTTTTTACCTTATCTTTCACACCTCTTTTAGTGTTTATTTGGCTAGTTTCAACCATAGTTTCTTTTACCTTTTGTTTTCAAACCTCCAACCAGAAAGAACCACAACTTAGGAACCAACATGAGTCATCATTCATCTAGTGTTAATGGCAAGGGTACTAGTCATAAAGACCCTTTTATCTAGAATCTTAGATGAGTTGAGTTCCCTCAAGTTATGGAAAGAAAAACAAGAGAGAAAAGAAAAAGGAAAAAAAAGAGTGGAAGAAATAAGTCAAGATGAAAGAAAGAAAATAAGAGAGGAAGAAAGACGAAAAATAATGAAAGAAATGAAAAGAGAAAAACATGCCTCCTATAGTAGTCATAACTCTTGCAAAAGCCTAAGTGAAGAACTTCGTGACTATTACGAACGAAGGCATAGGTCACATCTTAGACCTCACTCCCATAGAAGAGAGAAGGAAAGAAAGCCTCAAGAGACTAACATTAAACTCTCATACTTCCATGGGAAGGACAATGTAGAGGCTAACTTAGATTGGGAAATAAGGGTAGAGCAACAACTTAAAAAGAAGTCTACTTCAAAATCTTATGGCTCTCACTCTTATCCAAAGAAAGACCAAGGTCAAAGCATCTTAGGGGTGACACCTTCTAAGCCCAAAGATGATAAGGGGAAGACAATAGAAAAGCAAGCCCCTAAGGCTAGTATGCAAGAGAAAACTAGCTCTATAAAGTGCTTTAAATATCTTGGAAAAGGACACATTACTTTTTAATGCCCCATCCCAAAAACCATGATTATGAGGGGCCAAGACATTTATAGTAGCCAAGATGAGGCTACTACTTCACCTTCCTCTAGTGAAAGTGAAAAAGCAAAAGTGGAAGAATCTAGTGAAGAAATCTACCCCTAAGAAGAAGGACAACCATTAGTGGTTAAAGAGAAGTGTAAAGAGGTAAGTGTCTCCTCCAAGAGTTTAGCTAAGAAGGAAACTCATTTTACAAGAAAGACAAACATTAAAGAAACTTTCCCTCTTAGACAACCTCCACATTTTCTCTTTTGTAAAAAGGCACTTGCTAGCATTGCCACACCTCTTGGGCTTGAGTTTATTCCTCAAGTAAAGAAGTTGTTGGATAAGGGTTTGGTTCGCAAGAGCTTAAATCCTTGTGCTTTGTTGGTGCCCAAAATAGGTATTATTAGGCACCAAGTCCCTAAAATAGGTGGTATGATGAATGTTTTGAGTGGTGTAACCCTCTTTTGTAAAATCACTTGTACACCTAACATCTTCATGGTGTGTGTACATAGGGACCCATTAGGTAGGTTTGTTCTTATTTTTAGTTTCAATACAAACTTAGGTACACATATGGGACACCTTAGGTTTGTCTTACTTTTTGGTAGGAATAATCAATATGAAAATACAGAAAAAGGTATGTTTTATTGCGTTACTTTTCTTAATTTTTCAAATAGTGATCAAGGGGTTCCCATGAACCCTAAGAGAATAAAGGTCATTCCTGAGTGGCCCACTCCACCAAGTATAAGAAAAATTTGGGGCTTCCATGACTTAACAAACTTTTACAAAAGGTTTATCCCATATTTTTCTATACTTGTAGCACCACTCATTGAGTTGGTGAAAAACCATGTTCCTTCATGGAAAGATGCCCAGGAAATGGGTTTTCAGACCTTACCTTACTTCAACATACCAAACACCACTAATACATATGTTTTTGTTCTTTTTATAGGTGTTGAGGGAAGGAGCCCAGAGTATGAAGAACCTCGGGATTTGAGGTCAAATCCTTTCCAAGGTGGAGGGAATGATGCAATCCTATCCCGCAAGGGCATTGGGTAGAAGACTCCAAGTAGATTGGGCTAGAGATCCAAGGGAAGGCCCTAGGGTTCTCATGAGCCTTAGGGTAGATTTCGAGCCCATGGGCTAAGTATGAGCCCGCTTATCTTTGTAAATATTAGAATAGGTTTTTCCTTCGTTTGAGCCTTGTATTTTGGCCATTCTAGTAGTATAGGGTTTTAGCCTTGTATTTCGGGGCATTTTGAGTAGTCTTTGTAGTAAGGACTTTTTTTTGTATTTTCATGTTTTTTGTCATGGGGGTGAGCTTAGCTATTATAGGGGGTGTGTAGCTAAGTTCTAGCTTCTCATCTCAAGGAGGTGAGCTTAGCTATTAGAGAGGTATGTGTAGCTAAGCTCTAGCTTCTTTAGGAATCTTCTTAAGGAAGCTTCTCAAGGAGGTGAGCTTAGTTATGAGAGAGGTGTGTGTAGCTAAGCTTTAGCTTCTCAAGGAAGTTTTCTCAAAGAAGCTTCTCAAGGAAGTTTTCTCAAGAAAGCTTCTCAAGGAAGCTACCTAGTCTATAAATAGAAACATGTGTAACACTTGTTGTAACTTTGATGAATGAGAGTCTTGTGAGACACAACTCAAAGTTCAACTTCTCTCCCTTTTTCTTCCTTCAATTTCGTGCTCCCCCCTTTCTCTTTCTCTCCCACTTTCTTTTCCTCCATTGAAGCATCCTCTCCAAGCTTCTTATCCAAGGCTCATCTTGGTGGTGAAGCTCCTTCTTCCATGGCTTATTCCCTAGTGGATGGCGATGCCTCTTACCTCTTCTCCTTTGTCTTCCGCTGCATCTCCATGGTGGAAAATCACCATTAAAGGACCTCATTGAAGCTCAAAGATCTATCCTCCATAGAAGCTCCACAAGCAAGCTTCCATCAACTACAATCAACAACTTTTAGGTACTAGCAATGTTGAGTACACCGAGGAGTTTGTGGGCTTAATATAGCTCATAGAGAGAGTGAGTATGGCCCTACACGGTAATGCAAATTACACTTTATTGACCAAATGTAGTGCCCTTTACCATAGACTATTTATTGACATGTTATATCCCATGGGAACTCTCACCTCATGCAAAGCTCTAATACTATGATGATACTCATTTGTATCTCAGATTGAAAGAGCCACGTTCTGCTTTGGAATTCTTATTGAATCCAGAGGAGTACAATGAACAAGACAACGTTTGTCGATACAACATGCAACGAGTACACCCAGTGGAGGTTATAGAGAATCGAGGTGACCATTTAGACATGTCTTTGTGGAAGCAATGCCTTCAATGGTTATTTTGATGATGCCAAAGAATTCAAGAATCAAGAGAAAGATTCAAGAGAAGTTTCAAGTTTCAAGTTTTCAAGAATCAAGAATCAAGAATAATCAAGAACAAGATTCAAGACTCAAGATCCAAGAATCAAGAGAAGACTTAATGAAGATAAGTA
Source organism: Glycine max (assembly GCF_000004515.6). Classification (NCBI taxonomy): domain Eukaryota; kingdom Viridiplantae; phylum Streptophyta; class Magnoliopsida; order Fabales; family Fabaceae; genus Glycine; species Glycine max. Next base: position 23,093,375 of record NC_016088.4, read on the forward strand.
TGAAAAGGTTTTTTCAAAAACTGAGTAGCACATGGATTTTTCTCAAAACATGTTTACCAAAGAGTTTTTACTCTCTGGTAATCGATTACCAGATTGTTGTAATCGATTACGAGTAGCAAAATGGATTTGAAAAAGTTTTCAAATGAATTTACAATGTTCCAATTGATTTCAAAAAAGTTGTAATCGATTACAATGTTTTGTTAATCGATTACCAGTGCCTTTGAACGTTGAAATTCAAATTCAAATGTGAAGAGTCACATCCTTTCACTAAAAGCTTTGTGTAATCGATTACACTGATTTGGTAATCGATTACCAGTGGTTGTTTCTGAATAAATCAAAAGATGTAACTCTTCAAATGGTTTTTGACTTTTTCAAATTGGTTTTAAGTTTTTCTAAAAGTTATAACTCTTCAAAATGGTTCTCTTGACCAGACATGAAGAGTCTATAAAAGCAAGGCTTTGTTTTGTATTTTCAATCAATCTTTCTAAGCAATCTTTCTATCAATTCATCTCAATCATTTTTTTCAATCATCTTTCAATATTTTCTTTCATCTCTTTCAATAGTTGTTCTGTTTCATCTTCTCTTCATCTTTCTAAAATTTTTTGTTCAAAACTTTCTCTTCCAAGAAAAGTTCTTTGTTCAAAAACTTGTGCTATTCATCTTTTTCATTCCCTTCTCCCTTTGCCAAAAAGAATTCGCCAAGGACTAACCGCCTGAATTCTTTTTGTGTCTCTCTTCTCCCTTTTCCTAAAGAACGAAGGACTAACCGCCTGAATTCTTTTGTGTCTCCCTTCTCCCTTGTCAAAGAATTCAAAACGACACAGTCTGAGAATTCTTTTGATTCTTCCCATTCCCTTATACAAAAGTGTTCAAAGGACTAACCGCCTGAGAATTCTTTTGTATCCCCATTCACAAAGTATCAAAGGTTTAACAGCCTGAGATCTTTGTCTTAACACATTGGAGGGTACATCCTTTGTGGTACAAGTAGAGGGTACATCTACTTGTGTTGTTGACTGAGAACAAGAGAGGGTACATCTCTTGTGGATCAGTTCTAGTGGAGGGTACATCCACTAGGTTCAAAGAGAATAAGGGAGGGTACATCCCTTGTGGATCTTTGCTTGTAAATGGATTTTTACAAGGTTGAAAGAAATCTCAAGGACCGCAGGTCGCTTGGGGACTGGATGTAGGCACGGGTTGTTGCCGAACCAGTATAAAAACTCTTGTGTGTTTGTTTTCTTCTTCCCTACTCTTTTACTTTCCACTGTGCATTTAATTTCCGCTTTTACTTTCTGTTAAGTTTCTCTTCTACTCCTCATTCTCTTAATAATTTAGTAAAAGCCTTAGAAGAGTAATTTTTTAATTAGTAAAGGTTTAGGAATAATTAATTCAACCCCCCCTTCTTAATTATTCTGAGGCCACTCGATCCAACAGTCTTTCGAGAAGATTGAGGAGTATCGGGAACTACCGAGGAAGTTGGAACCGACGTCTAAGCAGAAGAGTCACGATTCTTCTGAGGGCACATCTTAGTTAGTTCAGTACTTCTAGTGTGATGAGTAGTCTGCTCTAGTTCTAGTTTTCTTTATCGACCTTGATGTATTTTGAGAGATATTTTCTCCACAGACATATTTTGTTGTAGCAGGGATGTAAAATGTATTTTTTTTACTATCACACTATTATGGGTTGTATCTGTCTATTTCTTTGTGACACTACAAGTTTTATTTTATTTATATATGCAAACTAAATTACTTTATATAAGTATCTCTTTTAATTTGATGCAACTATTTAGCGTTTTCTGAATAACACATTTTTCTTTAAAAAAGATAGTACAAGAAGATGCTTTTATTATTTATAAGTAACGATATTTTGAAGAAAAAAAGTGAAGTGTATTTCTAAAATAAATTAAGTTAAACTGTTTTCAAGCAATACTTTGAGTTTAAAATCCTAGCAAAGTGTGTTTGTTCGATGCCCCGAACTTTAATATGAGAGCCATCTGGGAGAGTAACAAAAGGCAAGGTGTCTGAAAAAGTTAAGGGAAAAAAAGATATTGGTTACCAGTCATATAATCAAAGGCATCAGAATCAAGAACCCCAAGTCCAATAGAGGAGGATTGAGAAAACGAGGTTATAGGATTACCAGACTGAGCCACAGAGGTAACAGGTGATGCAGGTTCGTTGGCTGCTAGAAGCTGGAAAAGCTCATTATATTCAATAGCGAAGATAGTAATATCTGAAGTAGAGGTGATGACTTGGGCCACATTAACTGACTGGGACAACTCTCTAGCTTTGATGTGATAGTCTGCTTCAACATGACCCCAATTCTTGTTGTAGTGATAGTGAATACCACGTTGTCCACACCAGGAAGCCTTCTTAACAACAAAGAGAAGAACAAGATGAAAGATTGCAAAAATACAAGTGGTGAGGATGTCTCCTTCATCTCTAGGATCTCACAATCACTCACAAACTCATCTCAAGCTCTCAAACCGGCTCCTGCTTCAAGCTCTGGTCTCTATAGGTCTTCACACAACAAAATCTCTCAAAACTCTCTAGAACTTGGACCTTTCTATCTCTAGAAACCCTAGACATGCAAAGCTCTAAATCCTAGTCCAAACTCCCTTCACAAAATCTGATTTCAGGCTTAAATAGGTGGCCTTGTTCATGCTCGTGCGCTTAGCGCACTTATGGACCGCTTAGCGCACATTAGTGAATTTCGGCTTAGCGCGTGCCTTTCTCGCTTAGCGGATGAACTGAAGCGGTGCGCTTAGCGAACCTATACAACTCATCTTCTTCCAGAGTCTTCCTCGCGCTTAGCCTAGGAGTGTTGCGCTTAGCAAACGCTCGCTAAGCCACCAGATTGGCTTAGCGAGAAGGTGCAAAACAGCATTTTCCAAAGCTTGTCTAATTAACCTGAAATTGAGAGAAAATGATTATTAAACACACAAAATGAAAATACTAAGTATTTATTACCTATACTTAACAGAAAATACTTATAACACTACAAAATAACCATAAATTGGGAAAGTTTGATACAATTTATACAAGTTTTATACACAAAAGTTAGTCGTTTTCACCGACTAACAACTCCCCCAAATTTACAGTTTTGCTTGTCCTCAAGCAAAAAGAGAACAACTCACTTGTCCTCAAGTGACAATGACTTGCAGTGATTGTATACAAAGGTGTATGCAACAAAATTTACTGATTGCATAATAAGAGAATAGAGTAAAATGCCCTCATCACTTGTCTTTCACAAGGTATGCAGTTATCCAAAGAGAAGAATAAAATTTAACCTGAACAAATAGATGGAGTTAGGCATAAGACAGATATCAAGGAAAGTAGCGTAAACCATAGTCTCACAGCTATTTTTTCACTCAAGCACAAGTGTTTAAGCTATTCATTAATAACAACTAGCAAGAGGTCCAATCTTTGAATTTCATCTCATGCCATAAAGTCAGAAATGTATAAACAAAATCAGAAGGACTTTCTCAGGCTTGTAGTGATGCTTGGCTACAAAAATTCATTGGTTTTTCCAGGATTCGAAGGTTTAGATTCTAAGAGAGCACAGTTCCTAGACTTATCCCAATGGTCTTTTTCATGCTTAGCTTGCTCGCTAGCTTTTCACTTTCATTTTCTTTTGACCTTGTTACATCAGCACACTTTATTCTTTTCTTTTCTTTTTTTTAACATACAACTTATTTGTTGTGTGTGCTAATGCTTTACCTTTTTCTTTGCATCCCTCTTAGTTCCACTCCCCCAAATTTGGGGTAAATTTTCCTTGAACCATATGCTCTCCTGGAATCTAAGCAAGGTATCAGGAGATACTTATTTAAGTTCAGGCTTCAAAATTTTGCCAATATCATTCAGCTCAAAAAGGGTGCAAAGGATATAATTATCATTTAAGGTAAGCTTTTTGGTCAAAAGGCTTGTGTATGTACAATCATGGCCTTCATCATGTTCTCGTTAATACATTTCATTCTAAAATTCAGAGATTGATGCAACGATTATTATTCACAGCTAGTCGTTCACTCACAATTTAAGTTCACACTCTCACCGGTTTTGGTTCAAGCTTTTCTTTCTCAATCAATCTATCTATTGACTAACAATTCTAATTGCAAGTTCACATTCTTGTTCTTTCTTTGTCTAACCTACACATTTGCTCAAACTCATGAAAAGAAACATAAACTCCATCAAAATCATGCACTTAATTTAAAATAAAGACATACACCTATTTTTCACAGAAAGACAAAAGTGTTTCATTGCCATGTCATCAAAAACAAGTTGAACTGTTCAAAATGCTTCAGAATAAGCATACTAACTATTCATAAATAAAACTAGCAAAAAGGAATTATTGTACTAAAACCATGACCATAATAACAATAATCTAAAAGGCAACAACAAAAGAACACAAAAACATCAGGCATATCAACATTCTTGTCAATATGAGTCACAGCTTCCTTAGCAGTCTATCTAGTCAAAAAAGTCAGAACCATCGTCTATGTTGCAAGATGGTGAATCAAAAGGAGCAGCAGCTTCATCAGCTAAGTCATCAGGGATGATTATCAGAGGTAGTGCTGGAGGAGACAATGTCTCAAGTTCCGGAGAAGCATGTGGATCTACTACAGGAGGTTGTGGTTCAACTGATGTTGGCTCAGTCCTAGCTAGTACAGGTCCGGGAGGAACAACCTTATGGGCTCTTTCCAGAGGGAGCTGAGCTTCAGGCCATGCCACTTTTTCCAGAAACTGCTCCATAGATATGATTGGCCTGTTGTGATCCAACTCATGCTGGTTGTATACGATCATCAATTGTCCCCTGAATAAGCTTTGCAACATATGAATTAAAGAATGTGCTTGTTGGGCATCTGGTTCCATGGCTGCTGTCGAAGGAGATGGGTTGGATGATGAAGGGATGTCCTCAGTTCTTGCTCTCTTCCTTGATGCCATATGCAAGGAAAGAATGTAGACAATTACAAGAGTTAAGTTGAAAGTAACATAAAGGTTGCTTAGCTAGATCGAATTCGCTTAGTGGACCTTCACAAAACAACACATACCGCTTAGCGAAACATAGTTCGCTTAGCGGATCTTAAAGGAGAAAGATATACCTGCTTAGCGACCTATATAGCTCGTTAAGCCTAAAAGCAATCGCACATATATGCACTTAGCTCTGGTACACACGGCTTAGCGCTAGGTTTTCAACTCAAAATTTTCTGAGTTATTTTGGCTTAGCGATTCAGCCTCGCTTAGCCACAAGGATTTCAATAGGAGGATGAGTATTCATCCTCACAAGATGAACTCGCTTAGTGTGGTAGGTGAGCTTAGCAAGTTCCTCTGGAAACGCATATCTGCAATGAATTTTGATGAACTCGCTTAGTGCAGCACGCTCGCTTAGCAAGTTCATCGTTGTAGAAGCAAGCTTCATGATGATGAACCTAGAAATTTTGATGATGCCAAAAGCCCAAGTGATTGATTCAAGACTTCAAGATCAAGCATCAAGAATCCAATCCAAGATTCAAGATTCAAGAGAAGAAATCAAGAAGCAACAAGTCAAGACTTCATATAGGATAAGTATTAAAAGTTTTTTTCAAAAAGTAAATAGCACAGTCTTGTTTTACAAAAGAATTTTCTCAAATTTTCTAAGTTACCAGAGTGATTACTCTCTAGTAATCGATTACCAGTGACCAGTTTGGTTTTCAAAATGTTTTCAAATGGTTTACAACGTTCCAAAATGATTTTCAAATAGTGTAATCGATTACACTATATTAGTAATTGATTACAAGTGAATCTGAACGTTGGAATTCAAATCCAATTGTGAAGAGTCACAACTTTTCATAAAATGAATTGTGTAATCGATTACACCTTTGTGGTAATCGATTACCAGTGAACAGTTTTGAAGAAAAAGTTAAGAGTTATAACTCTTAACTTGGTTTTCTCAAAAGTCATTACTTTTCCAATGGTTTCTTTGACCAGACATGAAAAGTCTATAAAAGCATGACTTTGGCACACATTCAATACATATATGATATTCTTCCAAACAATTCCTTTTCACAATCTTTCTCTAACCATTGCCCATTATTTTTTCTTTGCCAAAAAGCTTTCTAAACTTTGTTTCAAAACTTTGTTTTTTCTGCAAGTGGAAATTCTGCAGAAAACAAAAGTGTGCTATCTTTTCATCCTTTCTTCCTCTTGCCAAAAGATTCAAATGACTAACCGCCTGAGATATCTTTTGTTTCCCCTTACAAAGACTCAAGGGACTAACTGCCTAAGAATTCTTTGTCTTAACACATTGGAGCATGCATCCTTTGTGGTACAAGTAGAGCGTACATCTACTTGGGTTGTAATACTGAGAAAAAGAGAGGGTACATCTCTTGTGGATCAGTTCAAGTGGAGCGTACATCCACTTGTTTGTTCAAAGAGAACAAGGGAGGGTACATCCCTTGTGGATCTTTGCATGTAAAGGATTTTACAAGGTTATTGGAAATCTTAAGAACCGGTGGTTTCTTGGGGACTGGATGTAGGCACAGGTTGTGGTCGAACCAGTATAAATTTTGTGTTTGTCTTCTTCTTCCCTACACTCTTTAATTTCCACTATGTACTTTTCATTTTCACTTTACTTTTTGTCTAAGTTATTGTTTCTGTTCTTTACTTTCTCATAACTTAGTTGTAAAGCCTAATTGAATCTAGTAATATTAAGAAGGATAAATTTTGTAATTAGTCAAGACACATTAATAATTAATTCAACCCCCCTTCTTAATTATTCCGAGGCCACTTGATCCAACAATCACGTTGTCCAGAAAAAACATAGAAAACGCAGTTCGGTTTTCTTCCAAAATTGGCGCCTCTATCATGCAGATTACCTATGTGTTGTCCTCTTCCTTGGGCATTTTTCAATGTACTGATGTTACTCTTAACCAAGCTATTTTCGACGTCGTCGCTTAGCAAATACCTCGCTAAGCGAGAGAGACGTTTGGTTTTCCAAGACCCGCCGCTTAGCCAAACTTCACATTTAAAATATTATTATACATTTTTTTTCACAGGCTTGGCTTAGCGCGAGGATCAAACCGCTTAGCGAGGTTTGCAGATCCAAAAAGCTGCAACTCTCGCTAAGCCAGATTTTGGTTGGCTTAGCTAAAATGATGCATCTTAAGTACAAAGGAGCATGTGCTTAGCGCTCACATTGCCGCAATGAATCTCGCTTAGCTTCCATGACTGGTGCTTAGCTTCATGGACCTTAGTTATAGTCGTAAGGAATTGCGCTTGGCGACAATAGGTCACGCTTAGCCAAGGATAAGCTGTCGCTTAGTGATCAGGCTAAAGCTTAGCCGAATTCAGATTGAATTGAAGTTAGCTTAGCTCAACCTTGGCCAGCTTAGCGGACCAAATTAGCCTCAAATGCAAGGGTTGGGCGCTAAGCGCTTGAGACTTGCAGCTTAGCACTTGAACAGAGATGCACTTAGCGCGAGGCTTGCGCTTAGTGAAAGGACTGTTTTTCATAAAAAAAAGTTTTCTTAGTTAGTTTTCAGTCCTTTTTCCAATAAATTGAAACCCTTATGTTAAACATTCAAAGATAGGCTGATATACTCCTATGTACAGATCATACAGCAAGTTCCAAATGATTAAATGCATGAAAAACAAACTAAGATAATAGAAATTAAAACTGGGTTGCCTCCCAGAAGCGCTACTTTAACGTCATTAGCTTGACGCTTTTACCTCACTAGGTGATCTTATGTTTGGGTTCTTACTTTCAGAACCTCTTGACCTCCCTCCATTACCTATAAGCAAACATTGTGTTCTGGAGCAGGCTTGTCTTCAACAAATAAATCAAAATCAATTTTCTGATCTTCAAAACCTAGCTCCAGCTTCCTCTTTCCCATATCAACTATGCAGCTTGCGGTCAACATGAATGGCCTTCCCAATATTACAGGGATGTCAATATCTTCAGAGATATCCATTACCACAAAGTCTCCCGAGAAGATAAAATGTTTTACTCTGACCAACACATTTTCAATTACTCCATATGGCCTGGTAATGGAGCAGTCAGCTAATTGTAAAGTCATTCGAGTGGGCATTATTTCCAACTTTCCCAATCTTCTGCACATGGAGAGTGGCATCAAATTGATACTAGCTCCCAGGTCAATAAGAGCTTTTCCCACATTGACTTCTCCAATTGAACAAGGAATAGTTACACTCCCAGGATCTTTGTGCTTGGGTGGAAGGATCTTCTGGATCACAACACTGCATTTTCCTTCCACTATAATGTTTTCCTGATGAATATATTTATGCTTCCTTATTAACATATCTTTCAAAAATTTAGAGTAGAGTGGCATCTGCTGTAAAGCTTCTCCGAAGGGCATGGTTATTTCCAGTTTCCTCAAAATATCTAAAAATCTCACCAGATGACGATCTTTTTCTTTCTTGGAAGGTACCACAGGATATGGTACTTCCACATCTTCATCCACAGCTTTTCACTCCTACTCTTCTTTGCATTCTTATTATTTTTTCTTCTTTTTCATTTTTTTCATTTTCTGTTTCTTTTTCTACTTCTTTTTATTTTTCTTGGTCCTTCAATTCTTTATTCTTGACCATTATTTGTTCCTCTTTTTCTTGATTACTTTCACCTCTCACCTCATTTTTCTTGCCATCAGTACCTCTTTTGTCAGCAATTTTCTTCTTATGCACAACACTATCCTCATCCTCAGCCTCCACAAACCTTTTACTCCATGTCATCACAGTTTTGCATTCCTCCTTGGGATTTTATTCTGTATTTGCCACAAAACTGTTGGATGACTTGTCAGCTATCTGCTTGGCCAGTTGTCCCACTTGGACCTCAAGGTTCTTCAGTGCTGACTCAGTGCTTTTATGATTTGACATTGTTACCTGCATAAACTGAGTCAAGGTCTCTTCTAGCTTAGTAGTCCTCTGGAATATGTTAGGTCCTTGTTGGATTGGCCAGTTTGAAGGCCCACTCTAGTCTTTGTTGAATTGGTTGCCAGGGTGTGTCCTCCATTGTCCTTGTTGGATTGGCCTGTTTGAAGGCCCACTCTGGTCTTTGTTAGGGTTCCCATATAATGAATTTCTTGAGTGCTTTCTTCAGAGGGAATACATTGGCCTATTTCATGAGCCTCACCACAGATGGTACAACCTGTAACCTGCAAAACAGAAGAGTGTGTTGGTTGACCCATAGACAACTTAGTTGGAAACTTACCTAGTGTTTCTGTTAAAATCTCAAGTTGCTTAGAAAGCAACTTGTTCTATGCCAATAAAGTGCCATGTGATGATAGCTTTATCAAGCTTTTCTTTGTGGGTTGATGGGTTCTGTCTCGTAGAATGGCATGATCACTGGCTGACATGTTCTCAATTAGCTCAGTTGCTTCTTTCGGGGTCTTCAATTTTATCTTTCCCCCTGCAGAAGCATCTAACAGTTGCTTGGTTTGTGGTCTCAGCCCATCTATAAACATATTCAATTGGATTGGCTCGGAAAACCCATGAGTAGGAGTTCTTCTCAACAAGCCTCTGAATCTCTCCAATGCTTCACTCAGAGATTCATCAGGAAACTGATGAAATGAAGAGATTGCAGCTTTCCCTTCTGCAGTCTTGGACTCTGGAAAGTATTTCTTTAGGAACTTTTCAACAACTTCTTCCCAGGTTTTTAGACTATTGCCCTTGAATGAGTGGAGCCACCCCTGGGCTTCTCCTACCAATGAGAATGAGAAAAGGCTGAGCCTAATAGCTTCGTCTGGTACACCGACAATCTTAACAGTGTTACATATTTCAATGAACGTTGCCAAGTGTGCATAGGGATCTTCATTAGGTAATCCTTGAAATAAGTTCCCTTGTATTAAATGAATTAAAGAATGTGGATAGTTGATGTTGTTAGCTTACACTTCAAGACGTGTAATGCTGGTGAAAAATTGTGGTACTAAACTACTTGAGTAATCCTCAAGGGTAATCCTCTAGTCATGCTCTTCTGCCATGGTAATGGCTTCAAGTAATTGAGTGGCGGATTCCCTTGATGATGGTGAATCAAGTGATAATAAGTCAGAGAAATGAGTCTCCTCCTCAAGAATGGATGCAACTGTTCTGTCTTGCAGAAGTTTCCTTCTCCTCTCGACCCTGTTCCTTCGCAATGTAGCTTCAATTTCTAAGTCCAGAGGAACTAAATTGCCTGTGGGAGATCTATGCATATACAATACTAACAAAACAACAGTTATCCAGTTAAACAAGAAAAGGCAAACAGAAATTATGAACAAATATTCACAAAAACAATCAAAGAATAACAAATAAAGAATAGACAAATAAAAAGAAGTTCCCCGGCAACAGCGCCAAGAACTTGTTCGGCTTCCGGCAAGTGCACCGAATCGCACAAGTAGTATAAAACGATAAGAACCGAGTATCGAACACTCGGGGAACTTGTGTTATTTGGTAAGCTATTTTAGCACATAGGTGTCTGATGTGTAAAGGTAAGTGTGAATATGAACAGGTGTATAAACTATCTGTGCAAAACAAAAGAAAATCATGTGAGAGAAATGATGTGTAAAAACAAGTAGAAAACATGTTGGCCTTCCTAATAGGTTCTTGATGCTAAAAAGATATTCTCTATCTAACAATGCTCGTGTGTTCTTATGGTGTCTCCTAAGATACTAAACCTCAATTCCTCATGATAGTTTAGCCTAATCCTGATCAAGCATCGTCCGCAGATTCCTCTTGTAAGACTAAACTCAACCTGGACCGCATTAAGACACACATACACAACTAAGTTATCGCACCCCGATTCCTCGTGATAGTACGACAACTTAGCCCTATACTATCAAGGACTTTAGAGTCAGACCAGTTTCCACTATTGAATGACCCTAACAAAGCATGCATCTACATGATCAAGGTAAAGGCATACTGGAATGAAAAGCAGATAGCACAGAGAACACACAAAACATCATTAAATAGATACAAATATAATTACATCAGGTACCTACAGGGAAGATCCAACAGAGGATTTAGCTGTCCATACCAGGAAGCCTTCTTAACAAAAAAGAGAAGAACAAGATGAAAATTGCAAAAATACAAGTGGTGAGGATGTCTCCTTCACCTCTAGGATCTCACAATCACTCACAAACTCATCTCAAGCTCTCAAACCGGCTCCTGCTTCAAGCTCTGGTCTCTGCAGATCTTCACACAGCAAAATCTCTCAAAACTCTCTGGAACTTGGACCTTTCTATCTCTAGAAACCCTAGACATGCAAAGCTTTGAATCCCAGTCCAAACTCCCTTCACAAAATCTGATTTTAGGCTTAAATAGGTGGCCTTGTTTGTGCTCGTGCGCTTAGCGTACTTATGGACCGCTTAGCGCACATTAGTGAATTTCGGCTTAGCTCGTGTCTTTCTCGCTTAGCGGATGAACTGAAGCGGTGCGTATAGTGAGATGAAGCGGTGCGCTTAGCGAACCTGTACAACTCATCTTCTTCCAGAGTCTTCCTCGCGCTTAGCCTAGGAGTGTTGCACTCAGCAGACGCTCGCTAAGCCAGCAGATTGACTTAGCGAGAAGGTGAAAAACAGCACTTTCCAAAGCTTGCCTAATTAACCTGAAATTGAGACAAAATGATTATTAAACACACAAAATGAAAATACTAAGTATTTATTACCTATACTTAACAGAAAATACTTATAACACTACAAAATAACCATAAATTGGGAGAGTTTGATACAATTTATACAAGTTTTATACACAAAAGTTAGTCGTTTTCATCGACTAACACATGTACACTACCACCACATCCTCCACAATGAGAAGAGTGAAAGACAAGGGTAAGGAATCCCTAATAGAATTGGAAGAGGGTCCAAAGGTATGTGGAATGGAGACACGCAACAACTGCTTCTGAACTAAGTCATAGGTAGGAACTGTAGGACTCGATAAAATCTAGTGGACTGCCTCAAGGTTCGATGTGAGTCCAACAAGAACAACCACCATGAAAAATTGTTCGTGTTGTTTGTAAAAGGTCTCTGCATTAGTAGTAAAAGGAATAAGAGTGTGATATTCTACAATTAAATGATCCAACTTACCAAGGTATGTCTGCATCATTGGAATAAACTTTTTTACCCTTGATCCACACATCATAACAAGTGTGTAAAGGTCTGGTATTGTGCTTGGAGGTTAGGGACAAGAGAAAACTAGAGGACGCTGCATAATGAGGAACCAATGAGCTTCGTTGTCAGCTGGAACATTCATCGCTTTTTGTTGTCAAGTGGTAGATACGACCTTAGCCTTGGAACCACAATTGAACGACAACGGCCCAAGTGTTGTAGTTGGTTGTCCTAGCGAGTTTTTCACACCGAATCAGTTGAACATTGGTAAATGTCACAACAAAACTCGATGCAAATTTGATAGTCATGAGAACAATGCCAAACAGTTGTTGAAACAACCAAACAGTAGCCAAACAATACCCAAACCATGTCACTACAGGTGGAGAAGAACGACGAGAGGGTTTTTGGAGGAGGGCGTGTTGGAAAAACACGCCACATGCCAAATCAAGTGGTGGCACATGAGCTTCACACACCGGAGTATGGTGGCGAATTACAACACATGTGACGTCGGATGGTGGTGCAATTGGCGACATTGGTTTCTCTGAAGGGGGATGCTTTTGATTGATGGTTCACTCCAGCGAAATGACAAGGCAATGGCAGTGCAACAATGTTCATGGTTACTGTTCACATGACAAAAGGGGGTTACATGCGAAAGGGGAAAAAAAGAAAAAGAAAGAGGAAGGGATCAAAACCTAGAAATCTAGTGATACCATATAGAAAAGTTATACTATAATTGTGTATTGCATCACACATGTATACTCTTATTTATAATTGTATAACAATACAATTTAGGAAAACATAATCAAGACTATTAATGACAATAATCCCTAATTATCAGCTAATGATAATTCCCTAATTAAAGTGATCAAATCATATCTTCAACATGTGTTATTCCAAAATTTTTTTGTTCTTTAAATAGCTAATTTACCCTAGTTTCGTGTTATATTGTGCTAGCCTAGATGCATAGGATTGAACACTATTGCTAGCCTGGAGGCATAGGATTGAACACTATTCGTTGTCTAGTATTAGAAATTCTTCGTAATATAATTTTTTGCAAAGTTATGAAATATTACACATGAATATCTATATTGTCTTCAACCAATAGCAAAAAAAAACTGACAACCAACAAAAAAAGAGTATGAAAATCCCAAAATTTTGGATGAAATTATTTGATATTGCAATATTTATACATCCTATTAAAAAGTCTCACGAAATTCATCCTAAAAAAACCATCAATTTTTTTTATATATTTTAATACCAAAAGACTTTTTTTAAGTTATAAAAAATCTTAAATAACTATCATTGAATTTTATTGAATTGCTTAAAAATATGATATCATAAATGAATACTATAAGACTTATTTTTATCATTTAAAAGTGTTGATTGAATAACACAATACTATTATATATATATATATATATATATATATATATATATATATAATATATATATATATATATATATATATATATATATATAAGTCTTTTAAAAAAATTTATAATCTTTAATCCAATACATTTCCTCTTCATTAAAAGAAAATGTAATAACAAACAATTACAAAAGAGAGAAGAGTATTAATAACAACAATAATTTTGACAAAAAATCATAAATTCGAGACAATTTTATTGTTATCAACTACGTTAACCATTTTTTTTATTTTCTTTCTTAATGTTGATGAATTAAGGAACTAGATCTTATAAATAGAAAAAAAGGAACTAATGTAAATGTAGCCTCCAACTCAATTGATCTTATGTATAGCAACATCATAAAAAATCCCAATTCTAATTAGAGGGAAACATAGGCTCAAACATTTTACACACTTTCAACATCAAGTTTATCTGAAACCCAATAACATGATGAGACCCTCTTTTCCTAAACTATGATATTTATAGATATAGCTATAAATTGCTTCTAACCAGTAACATCCACAAAAACATTATAAACACCTAAGAAAAACCAAACTGAAAATCACCGTTTTGCTAGTGATAATCATAGAGACATCCACTGAAATTAAGACTCAATGTGTTACCCTTTCAGCCATGGTCCATCATGCATATCCAGCCATTCCAACTGTGGAGCTCACCCGATTAGCCTTATGAGAAACTGGTGTGGTCGTTGCCTTTGTGAAGTACATGTAATAGTATACGTTAAGAATCATGGTTACAACAACGAAAACTGCTCCAGCAACGAAGACACCTTTCCGCAAGGCTTCACATGAGAAGTTCTGAGCATAAATCATTCCACGGTATTTGGTGTGATAGGCATTCTTGGTTGCACCTGCTATCAAGCATGATTCTGCTACCAGAAAAGTGACCCTGGGAATGCATAGAAAAATGTACAAATGAAATTCAATGATTCACGGGTGTGAACGGTGTGGCATGAATGATCTTTACAGATCCACAACAATCATGTGGTGTTTATTTAATGAGTAATATTTTGTACGTTGTTAGGACTAGGGACCATGTAGCTTAACATGAAAAAGACAAAAACCACATACTGTAGAGTAACATAATATTTTTGTTACCTCTGACCAAATGTATATAGGCTTTGGGTGAGGGGTTATGTAGCTTATAAATCTAACAATGAAACCATAGAGATGAGAAAAATAATGAAATCTCCAATGATTATTTTCACTAGAGTAACAAAAGCAGACATTTGAAGCATATATCATTCCCACTCCTACCTCAATATTTACCTTCTTCAATATCAGTTGCTAAGATTCAATAGAAATTCCGGTGTAAGAATTTAGAATTCTTACCAGGAAGAAAGAAAGTATATAATGGACCATGCTCGATTTCCCCCAGGTGTTAAGGGCCTCCCAAAGCACATGCACTTTGTCACTCCCATTAGCAGTGATTCACCTGAAAGAAGAAACAGGAAAGCACCCACTCCATAACCAGTCGCAACATCAGAACTGTAGCTACAAAATGTTTCATTTGTTCCTTCTATTTTTTGCATGGTTCCCTGTCAGGCAAGAGCAAAGAAAAAGGGGCCAAGTCAATGCAAATTAACAAGAATATTAAAAACATATTATTTCCCTTTGACATTTACAGTTATTCAGAACCCACACCAATTTATAACAAACCGGGTAAAGGGTAGAAAGTGGTGATCTACGGAGAATGGAGCCACCAAAAAGATGAAAGAAACTCCCTTACAGAATGTCTTCTGTGAACACTTCACTTTTTCGGCATTTAACACAACAAGCTAAAGTCACATTCAATCACCCCATCCCCCATCAATGTTAGTTATGACAACCAAAATAAAAATGTAACATATGGTTACAAAACATACATAGAGAGAAAAACGGAGATACAACATAAGATATATATGTTGTACCATTTACCAAAAGTGATGAAGATACATACAAGCTCTTGGGAAGTCAACCAAAAATGTAGAAGTATCATAAGTCAGGTTATTGTGTTATAAGGGACATGCAGTTGGTCCTGTGCTACATCAATATGATCTTTCTATGTGGCTCCAGTGCTTGAAGGTGTTCTTTTATAACCAGTTATTAACAACAGATCTGCAAGTGCTTTTAACAGACATAGATTGGCCTTCCTGTACACATGGAAGGAGGAGTGGGAAAAAAAATGCTAACAAAGCTTGAAGGGCAGGGGCAAGTATAAAACTGAGTTTTTCCCAGGATCAGATGCACTGATTATGGTGATTGTCAAGAGGTCCTTACCGAAATTAAACAAACAGATCACTTGCAGCAAATACCAGGAAGAATTACCAACATTGGCAAACCAAACTCTTGGATGACTAAAAAGATAAGACTACCAGTGAAAATAACATGTTCAAGTGCAAGTCATAGAGAAGAGGCTACCAAGCTTGAAAGGATGCACGATGAGAAATTATTGAATCAATTACATAATTCAACTCTCAAACTCAGGCACAAGCTCACAATCACACAAATGAAGCTTGCCCATATAAGAAACTCTTGGGAACAAACAAAAATGACAAGAGAAAAACTGTTTAAACGATAAATTATATCACTCCCGGCACATTTGTGCAGACATTGCCGCACCTCCCAAGAGGCAGGGCATATGCACATGAACCCTTTACATGGTGTTGTGGGTGTAGTTGGGAAAAGAAAAAGCTTATCAGCAATATATTTAAATAAATATAATATAATACTGACAATAAAGTATGTCTAGTGGCTGTTGGTACAAGAAGCTAATTCCTCTAAAGAGTTTGAGTATGATTAGTTGCCGAGGAAAAAATATCCAGATTCTCACATCATAATACATCTAATCCTCCATTAGAGATACACATAAATCTCGTTCTGTTTTCTGTGTAGCATTTATCGATGTTTTATTTCAGTACCACAAAAAAAAAAAAAAAACCATTATTTCCACCCTCTCGTGAAAACAAAAAGAGGAATAGAATTTAAAAAACATGGGAGCAAAGGAGTATAGGATGTAGAAAACAACTTTCTTCTCTTTATTTGAATTTTAATTTTAATGTCATACAAATAAAGAGAACCAACGTGTAAAAGAAATTTCACAATCAAATGTTCATTGTTAACCAGTAACAGAATTTTAAGCCGGGAATTAAGAAGAGTGACTGAAATTTAAAATGCAATTGCAAAGTAATGTGAATTAATCAATGTTGGAATACAAGTTCCAGAAGATTCAATAACTGAAAGGCAACTGTTCGTATGAAATCTTAAGGTTCACAATCTTCAGGGTGTTTTAGACTCTTCCGTCTCATAAGAAACACTTCAATAAACAACAGGCAGGAACAAAAAAAAAACCTCAATAGAGCCCCAATTTGAATAAACTTTTTTTATAAAATCTTATAAAAAAATAAGGAGTAAATTAATTTTGTTTTTGCGAGAAACTTAATTTGTTTTAGTTTCTTATTTTATTTTTAAGTCTTCATGAAGGGGTTTATACAAAGATTAAGCCTAGTATTCTTTATTATTATTATTATGTTATTGGTATTATTATTATCGGACTTAGACAATGACTAGTCTCCTTCGGAAACCTGGTTGGCCAGTTCGTTCTCCCCATCCAACCACGTTTTTTCCAACCACAATATCTGAACCCAAGACCTTGCTTAAAACGACTGAGCCCATTATCATTGGAACCAACGACTTGTTTGTAAGCCTAGTATTTTATTTCTTCGCAACACGCCTTTGGTTCAGCAAATACACATTCACACCAAAAGCAAAACACAAAACTCAGACACAAAATTGAACATAGATCTATGTCAAATTGTCAGGCCACGATGCAATTTTCTTAGCACAAAAACAACAACGTGTGCCGAGGAACACAAATAAAAGTGAACTAAAGCAAACAAACCTTAGTAAAGTAACTTAAACTAAAGGGTTTAACAGAGAGAGAGAGAGAGAGAAAAGTGACTTACGACGCTTCTTCTTCTCTCGGCGGCAACGGCAAACCCAAATGCGACCAAGCACAGAACCACGACCAAGAGATGCACGAGAGTGGACCCTCTTCCGTCTGCCATCTCTAGCTGCTAGAGAAAGCCTTCTTCACTGTCTATGCGGAATGGGTTTGTTTGCTTGAGTAGCTTAGAGACGGAGAGGAAGTGCAGTTGAAAAAGTGTGAACACAGTGACTGCTTTTGCTGATTCGCGGTTTAATAATGTAAAGCGATGTTTGTTTTCAAAATAAAGTGTTGGAGAGAGAGGAGAATGTTGGACCCACGCGTCAATGGAGAGAGTGTATCATACTTTCGGTTTGAAGGGTAGGGAATGAATATTGATAATACGTGTTATATAGACAGAGAGGAATGTAGTTCTTGTCACGCGCCAGTATGGTATCATAATCGAAGCAAAACCACGAATTTCAGTTATTAAAAGATTCGATTGTATAGTTCATTTCTTAACTATTTATTTAAAATTTGAAATATGACCAACTAATTAATTTTCTTAGAGTATTGGTATTGATTAAGTAACAAACAAAAAAAAAATAAGTATTTATCATAAAAATTATAGGAGAGTATAAAAAAGTTGAGTAATGCAATTTTATATATTTTAACAAAAAAAATTCTCATTTTAGTTCTTTAAACAATATCCTAAGAATACTTATTAACATTTATCATTTAAAATCTATATAAAAGTTCGATTAACTCCGCCAATTCTTAAAAAGTTCAATAAAGTTTTTTTATTAATTGTTAAAAATTTCTACTTTGTCCTATTATAATTATCATCTTAAATTGTTTACATAAATAAAAAAATTAATAAATAAATGAGACAAAATAGTTATTTTACAAAACTAGCATTATTATCATTAATTCATTTTTTTTATTTTGAAACCTATATCATTAATATTATAATAGACATAAGTAAAAAAAAATTACAAGATTCAACGGTTTAAATTTGCTATTATTTTTTATTTTAACCCTTTAAAAATTTGTTTGATTTTAGTCTTTTAAAAATTTAATATTTTTTTGTTACCATCCTCATATCAATTTTTTTATTATCCATTAGTAGCATAATCATGACAAGACAATCAAATGTAATTTTTTTAATAAACTATATTTTTAAATTTTTATTTATTCAAAATAGTTGATATTGGTAAACTACTTGATGAGACATTTAATTCTAACGTTAGTGTTACTCATTAGTTAACGTTGCTATTTAATAACAAGCACTAAAGCCAAAAAAAATAAAATTAAACATGCATCCGATCAACACAAACATAAAATACTGATGATTATTATGGGTGTCTTACAAGATGGAGTGAGATGTATATGTAGTCTTTGTAGCTTGAAGTGACCATGATGAGCATTTTGAAATTTGAAAAAGTAGTCACATGCATTTTGCACTTGAATCTCTCTTACCTTCCCAAGAGCATTTCCAATACGTATTCTTACACTTTGTTTTTTCATGCAAGATTTGATCTTGTTAAGATTTGTTGTTGGAGCAAGAAGATTGATCTCCACCGTGGACATCTATTCTTCTACAAGAACAAGCAAGATCTGCACGTAGACCTAAAAAACTAATATTTTAATGTTTTTCTCCACAACCAAAGAGGGAATCAACAAAAGAAAGCAAACAAAGAGGGAAGGAAAAGAAGAGCACAAAGAACAATAGATTCAAAAATGAAAAAATAACTAAAAATTAAAACAAAAAATTACAAATCTAAGGGTGAGGGTAGGGTGGGGGTGCAATAGAGAAGGGGGGAGGGAGAAGAGGGGGCCCGATGGAGGAGGAGAGGGTGGGGGTAGGGACGTACAACAGAGGGAGGGTGGGGAGTGTGGCAGAGAAGAGGGGAGGGGGAGTTGACAGATGAAAAAAATGGACCATTGGAGATTACTAAAAGTGAGTCCATTGTGAGACCTACAAAAAGTGGTTTAAGATCGTGAGGCTTGATCTTCTATTGGAGGAAAAAATTGGAGTGATCTTCAGAGTGATGTGACAGTGTTGGGTTTACCAAAAAGTTAGCTAAGATCACAAAGTTTGATCTTGTATTGGAGATGCTCTAATGTTTCCATCTCCTCACCAAACTTGAATTTCTCTTACCTTCCCAAAGTCTCCATCTCCTCACCAGCTACATCTCCACAAGTCTTTACAAGTCAACAACAAACTCCATTGGCCCCGCTATTAGTATTGCATTGCCCCTAGCCAACTTCACGATACTCCATTTTTCTTCCCAAATGGAGGTTGAATTGAAGTTATGTGTTGCATACTTGCAAATTTCCGCTACCAGACATACTTTTTCTTGTCTATGTTAAAACCCACCACTAGCAACACCTTTTTTTGACATCGCCACTTCTGAGATCTCAATTCATCACGATGCTCTCTATCTCTGCTTCAACCCCAATGATAAACAAAGCATCCTTTCACTCAAGGCGGAAGCTGTTTTGGTTGACATGTTTGAAGATGAAAAGGCAAACCCAAAGTTACTGATCGAGGCCGTACCCGAATCAAATAAACATAAAAATGCAGTAACTAGGAAGTGATCCTAGGTCGTTTCCCAACGAGCAGTGACAAGCCAAATGTTCATAATATACTTGCAGTAACAGTAACGATGGGGGGGGGGGGGTTTGGTTGTTTGGTAATTAAAGAGCAGAACAAATAAAATGGAATACGAAACTACTAATATTAAAAACGGGTTGTTTCCTCTGATTCAGAAGCCACTCTCTTATCCTGGGTTATGGAGAATTCGTCCCTAACAGTCAACCACTTAATCCAACCCTATTTCAATTTACTAAGCGAAAATCAACTTAGGGTTTTCAATACGTGATTAGGCACCACATACACCAGTTAACCCTTCGTCCATTAAGCATGAACGCAAGTTAGGCTCAGAGGCAATTAATCGAACACGAAGCGTGCACTGATTAATATTCACGAAATTGGGATAACTGGTGAAGGGAAAATTGCCAGGAAACCACATTACAAACGAAACCTCAAAGAGAGTTGGGCTTCGTCCTCAAAAGGAAACAACACCAGAAAATCTAGCCTTCCATGGATTCAAACAGAAAACGCAAATGAAACATGAAGCAGAAACGTAAATGAACAAGAACGTAAATGAACAGAAACATAAATGAACAGAAACGTAAATGAAAGTAGAAGAAGAAGCAAGAATGAACTCGTAATTAGAAGCAGAAAATGGAAATTTGCATTAAGAACGAAAACTGTAACAAGGGAATAGAAAAACGTGAAAACCTAAAACCAAAGCTCTGAATAATGAAAATAGCCTAGCAGAATAGAATGCCCTGCACGAATCCCAAGGCATCTATTTAAAAAGAGTCACTCAAAGTCACTGGGCCCTATTACAATACTCTGGCCCAAAACGAAATAAACACTGAACAACATAAAATAAAATTGCGAAATTTCCTAATTAGAAATTAACTAAGGTAAGCGCTGCTTTATTTGCCCTCTTCAAGTCCACAACCAAAATCCGGATTAAGCCCAATGTTTCATTAATTCCTGAAATTAAATTAAAAACATCAAATTAGCTAAATGAGCCCAAATAATAAAACTGCCTAATTAATTGACAATTAAGACCAATCAATAATTAAAATGGTGCAAAAAGGGTTTAGAAAATAGAAGAAAATGATGGCACATCAAAACCCCCCATACTTAGCCTTTTGCACTCCTGGGCAAAATGAAACAAAGAACAAAATCCAAAGATATGAAAGGGAGACAAAAAACATTCACATATTTCTCAATGAACATCAAGGAATGAAAGGAATGGGTAACATCTAACATAAGGAGATCCAAAAAGTCAAGACATTCATGAAAATCATCCAAGCAACCCAATCATGGCAAAATAGTTAATCAGCTCAAGAATGAAAAGTGATAAAGCCTCACAAGATATACACTCTATCTCTCAAGTGTCTAGGCTACTATTTACCCTCAAAGCACCCATGAAAGCAAACACCACATAAACTTGGCAAGATTCTAAAATTGACAATCAACCCATAAACACAAGCACATGAGGATCAAAAGGTCTTTTAAGGTTGTAATGGGGCCAAGGACAAGGTATGGAGAAATATGGAATAAGTGGCTAAACCCCAAAGGAATAGAGGAGCAAAGGGGAATAAGTGCATATTAAGAAAAAAAATAAGAAAATAAAAAAAAAGTAAAGATAAAAATTAAACATGAAGAGTAGAACCAAGAGTTTCATCATTCTTGTGCCATTTAAGATCTTATTCACTCAACTTTATTGCTTTTCTTTTTCTTTTTTCGAATTTTTTTTTTTACTCTTTAGCCTTTGAGAAACAACATTTCATTCAGCATGTCCAACATTTAACCAATATACAATGTACATCAAGTATGGCCCAAAATACATCATGAAGCATAGCCAACAAAACAAGTTGTCCAATTAAACAAAAACCCCCCACACTTATTCCCAAAACAATTTCAAAGCTCCAAAATTCCTTAAGGATATGGTAATATCATGGTTTTTCACTTAAGGCTTGTAGTGAGCTTCAAAACAAGGAAAGGGAAACAAGGCTCAAAAGGGCTATCAAAGGAATTAATTCAAGGTAAGTCCATTTGGCTAGAAGCTTATAAGAACAAAATTGCCTTAATCATTTCCAAATATGCATGTGAATTAGGACGCATCAACAAGAATCAAGCCAAGGCTATTGTGCAAGCAATCAATGGGGCAAAACACACCAAATGATTATAATGATGGATGGCTCAAATTCTCACAAAGGTAAAATCATCACTTTCAAATTGAGCTTTCAAAACTATCATGACATGTAGAGAAGAATCAAGGATTTCAAGTCACAAAATGTCAAGAACTTTTATTTTCAAAACAATTACCCATTTCTTGAACATATCCTATAATTCAAAGAAAAACATGCAAAGTCATACGTGCACATGAAATTGACCCAAAATATTAAACTGAAAATCCGACGAAACTAACAACATTAACAAATTAACACAACTAACAAATTAACAAAACCAACAAAACTAGCAAAACCAAAGACCCCTCCCCCCCCCCCCCATACTTAAACAACACATTGTCCTCAATGTAGCACAATTAAAAGATTAAAAACAATTAAATCATCAATGAGAATCGGACAAGTGTAATAAAAGCAAAGAAGGAGATAGGAAAAGAAAAACTCCCTAAGTCATGGTGGAGGAAGAGTAGGGTGGAGTAAGGAAGTCTCTTCCACCACTACGTCCACTAAAGAAGGGTTCGTGAGGAATGGCTTAAGTCGATGTCCGTTGACCTTGAAGCTCTTGTTTGTGGAGTCGCTTTTGATCTCAACTGTACCATAAGGAAAAACATTAGTAACAACAAAAGGACCAATCCACTTAGACCTCAACTTACCACTCATGAGTCCAAGCCTAGAATTATACAATAACACTTTTTGCCCAACCACGAAGTCTTTTTTAACTATCATGCTATCATGGAACTTCTTGGTCTTTTCTTTGTAGAACTTGGCATTCTCGTAGACTTCTAGGCGGATTTCATCTAACTCACTCAGTTGCAACTTCCTTTCCTTGCCAGCTTGATCCATAGAGAAGTTGCAAGTCTTCACTGCCCAGTATGCTTTGTGCTCAATTTCCACTGGAAGATGACATGCCTTTCCAAAGACAACCCGATAAGGAGACATTCCTATGGGTGCTTTGTAGGCAGTTCGATGTGCCCAGAGAGCATCATCAAGCCTGGTACTCCAATCTTTCCTGCTTGGCTGCACAATCTTCTCTAGAATTCTCTTGATTTCCCTGTTAGAAATTTCTGCCTGTCCATTAGTCTGGGGGTGGTATGGTGTGGATACCCTGTGTACCACCCCGTACTTTTTAAGCAGGGCATGCATTGTCCTGTTGCAAAAATGGGTTCCTTGATCACTAACAATTGCTTTAGGTACTCCAAACCTGCAAAACAAATTAGACCTGACAAAGTCTGCGACAACTTTAGCATCATTAGTTCTAGTGGGCTTGGCTTCCACCCATTTTGAAACATAATCAACTGCAAGGAGAATATAAACATAACCAAAAGAGACAGGAAAAGGACCCATGAAATCTATACCCCAGACATCAAACACCTCACAGAATAGCATAGGTTGCTGAGGCATTTGTTGTCGCCATGTAAGTGTATTTCCTGCTCTCTGACACTGCTCACAAGTGCTGCAGATCTTCCACGCATCTTTAAAGATGGTGGGCCAATAAAAACCACAATCAAACACTTTGCGAGCTGTCCTTTGAACACCCAGATGACCTCCCGGTGCGGAAGAATGACAGAACTGCAGGACTGAGTCAGTCTCATGATCTGGAATGCACCGTCTAATGACCTGATCACTGCACAATTTCCACAAGTAGGGGTCATCCCAAATAAAATGCTTAGCATCACTTTTAATCTTATCTTTTTGGGCCTTAGATGCTAAGGGAGGAAAAACAGAGGCAACTAAATAGTTGACAATGTTAGCAAACCAGGGAGTAGAAAGAGAGTCAGAAATACTATACAATATATACAAATGATCATCCGGGAAATCATCCCGAATAGGTGAATCTGCATCAGAGACACGTTCGATCCGACTCAAATGATCAACAACTAGATTTTGTGCTCCGCTCCTATCATGGATCTCCAAGTCAAACTCTTGGAGCCAGAGCATCCATCGGATCAACCTAGGCTTAGAATCAGCCTTCTTCAACAAGTACTTTAGAGCTGCATGGTCAGTATAAACAATAATGCGAGTACCAAGCAAATAAGATCGAAATTTTTCAAGAGCAAAAACTATGGCTAGAAGCTCTTTCTCAGTAGTAGTATAATTTGCTTGGGCAGCATCTAAAGTCCTAGAAGCATAATATATCACCCTGGGCAATTTATCAATTTTCTGAGCAAGGATAGCCCCCAATGCATAATTTGATGCATCACACATAAGCTCAAAAGGGGCTGTCCAATCGGGTGCCTGGATGATGGGGGTGGTAGTCAACGCTCTTTTGAGGCAATCAAAAGCCTCTTTGCATCTGTCATTAAAGTCAAACTCCACCTCCTTTTGCAACAAGTTGGACAGTGGAAGGGCTACTTTGCTAAAATCCCTTATAAAGCGCCTGTAGAATCCTGCATGACCAAGAAAAGATCGCACCTCTCGCACACAAGAGGGGTAAGGCAATTGTGAAATAACAGAAATTTTTGCAGGATCTACTTCAATACCCTTATTGGAAATAATGTGGCCTAAAACTATACCTTGCTCAACCATAAAATGACATTTTTCAAAATTTAGAACAAGGTTAGTTTCAATGCATCTATTCAAAACTTTTTCCAAACTATTTAAACAACCATCAAAAGAGGATCCATATACAGTGAAATCATCCATAAACACCTCTATGCAATTTTCTAAAAAATCACTGAAAATACTAATCATGCACCACTGGAAGGTACCAGGGGCATTGCACAGGCCGAAAGGCATCCTCCTATAAGCAAAAGTGCCGAAGGGGCAGGTGAATGTGGTCTTTTCCTGATCCTCAGGAGCAATAGTAATTTGCATATAACCAGAAAAACCATCAAGGAAACAGTAGTGGGATTTACCTGCCAGGCGTTCAAGCATCTGATCAATGAATGGCAGGGGAAAATGGTCCTTTTTGGTAACCTGGTTCAGCCTCCTATAGTCAATGCAGACTCTCCAACTGTTCTGCACCCGAGTAGGAATCATCTCCTCCTTCTCATTTCTGATCACTGTGAGGCCAGTCTTTTTCGCGACTACCTGGACGGGACTCACCCATTGGCTGTCGGAGATAGGATAAATGATTCCAGCTTGCAAAAGCTTAGTTATCTCCTTCTTCACTACATCAAGAATCACTGGGTTGAGTCTTCTCTATGGCTGTCTTACTGGTTTAGCTCCATCCTCTAAATTTATTCAATGCATACATGTGGATGGGCTAATACCAGGAATGTCCGCCAGGGTCCAGCCTATAGCCTTCTTATGCTTCTTGAGAACTGACAACAACTTCTCCTCTTGCTCATCAGCAAGGGAGGCAGATATAATCACTGGAAAACTCTTGCTATCATCCAAGTAAGCGTATTTTAAATTTGATGGCAGAGGCTTCAATTCTGGTGTGGTCGGCTGGACAGTGGTAGAAGGAGATGGTTTCTCAGCCTTTACCTCATAAAGAAAGTCAGAGGTATGTGTAATTCTTGAAACATGGTTAGTCCTATCTGACTCTATAAAATCAATCTCAAGAGGTAAAACACCACCACCAGGCATGCAATCAATATCACTCTCAGATTCACTCTCAGCATCAAATTCAGACATATGATCAAGTACAATTTCAGACTCAATGCATGAAGAGTGAGAGGCATGCAGATTAGAATAAAGATCAGTCATGTATTCATCAACAACATGGTCAATTATTTCAGCACGAAATACAGAAAGATCTTCAGATGGGTATTTCATAGCATCCAGAATATTAAAATGAACACTTATATCACCAAACTCCAAGGACAGTGTGCCTGCATAAACATCTATCTTAGTTCTAGCAGTTTTCATAAAGGGTCTGCCTAGAATGATGGGAACTGATCCTTGAGAAAATCCATCTTCCATATTCAAGATATAAAAATCAACAGGGAAAATCAGTTCACCAACTCTAACTAAGACATCTTCTATGAAACCAACAGGATAGGCAACACTTCTATTAGCTAAATGAATTACCACATCAGTTGACTGCAAGGGACCTAGAGATAGAGAATTAAAAATCGACAGAGGCATAACACTAACAGAGGCTCCTAAATCTAGCATGGCATTGTCAAACTTACTATTCCCTATAATACAAGGTATGCTGAATGTACCTGGATCTTTGCATTTTTCAGGAATTTGAGGAACAGATTTACCAATCAATGCGGAGACATTTCTGCCCATGCTAATTCGTTCACTTCCTTTAAGCTTCCACTTATTAGTGCACAGCTCCTTCAAGAATTTGGCATATCTTGGAATTTGCTTTATTGCATCCAACAGAGGTATGTTTACCTCTAGTTTTCTAAACGTTTCCAAGATCTCTTTCTCTGCCTCTTCCATTTTTTTGTTGGAAACTGCTCTTGGAGGGAATGGAAGAGGGGGAATGTGCTGCTTCTGCAAATCAGAATTACCTGTGGAAGAAGATTCACCTGCACAGAAATTGTTAGGTAGATTTTTGTCATCACCTTTTTCTAGAATAGAGTGAAGTTTGGCAGGTTCATTTGCAGATGAGGAAGGTGCTACGGGTTGAGGTCCTTGACACTGCTTTCCCGACCTCAATGAAATGGCACTGACATTTTTGGGATTTTGGACAGCTTGAGAAGGCAGCTTGTCAGAATTCTGGGACTGTTGTTGATTCAATTGGGTAGCCAATTGTCCCATCTGATTGGTTAAGCTCTGAATGGAGGCTCTGGTCTCTTGCTGAAACTGCATGTTCTGCATAGTCATTTGCCTCACAAGTTCTTCGAGGGAAGGTTGTGGAGGGGCCTCAACTGTTGGCTGTTTCTGGGGTTGTTGTTGTTGTTGGATTGGTGGAGGAATGTATGGTCTGCTTGGGCCAGCAACATTTTGGAAGGAAGGAGCAGGCTGCTGTTGTTGTTGCTGAGGGCTGGACCATTTGAGGTTAGGGTGATTCCTCCATCCAGGGTTGTATCTGTTGCTGGAAAGGTCATAATTGTTCTGCTGTGGTTGATTTTGCTGCTGAGGTTGAGGAGGTCTATTGTAAATATTTGCAGCATAAGCTTCAGGCTGCTCAATTGCTCCAGGTTGCTGCATGGAAGGGCAAAGGTATGTATGGTGGTCAGCAGAGGAGCACAAACCACAAACCCTTGCAATAGGTACAGATTTCTGATTCAAGGCCAGCTGGGTTACCAAGTTAACCAATGCATCAAGTTTGCCTTCAAGCTTCTTAGTTTCAGATGATGCAGATGGGTTTGTAGCTACCTCATGCACTCCTCTAATGACTATGGCATAATTTCTGGCGCTAAACTGCTGGGAGTTGGAAGCCATCTTCTCAATTAAATTTCTGGCTTCAGCAGGAGTCATGTCTCCAAGGGCTCCACCACTGGCAGCATCTATCATACTTCTCTCCATATTACTGAGTCCTTCATAAAAATATTGGAGAAGAAGCTGTTCTGAAATCTGATGGTGGGGGCAACTGGCACATAGTTTCTTAAATCTCTCCCAGTACTCATACAGGCTCTCTCCACTGAGTTGTCTAATACCTGAGATATCCTTCCTGATGGCTGTGGTCCTGGAAGCAGGGAACATTTTTTCTAAGAATACTCTCTTAAGGTCATCCCAACTCGTGATGGACCTTGGAGCAAGGTAATACAGCCAGTCCTTTGCCACTCCCTCTAATGAATGAGGAAAAGCCTTCAGAAATATGTGATCCTCTTGGACATCTGGGGGTTTCATGGTGGGGCAGACAATGTGAAATTCTTTCAAATGTTTGTGCGGGTCTTCACCTGCAAGGCCATGAAACTTTGGAAGCAAATGAATCAGTCCAGTTTTAAGAACATATGGGACATCCTCATCAGGGTATTGGATGCACAAGCTTTCGTAGGTGAAATCAGGTGCAGCCATTTCCCTTAGAGTCCTCTCACGGGGTGGAGGTTGTGCCATGTTCTCAGAATGTGCAAAATCAGAATGCTCAGAATCAGAATGCTCAAAATTATAATGCTCAAGATCAGGATGTTCAAAATCACCAATAACAGAATGCACAGATTCACCAGTAATGGAATGCTCAGAATGATCAAAAGGTATAAAATGATGCCTAACTAATCTATGAAATGTCCTATCTATCTCAGGATCAAAGGGTTGTAAGTCAGATGGATTGCCTCTAGTCATACACTACATTCAGCAT
This sequence comes from Glycine max, assembly GCF_000004515.6. Taxonomy (NCBI): domain Eukaryota; kingdom Viridiplantae; phylum Streptophyta; class Magnoliopsida; order Fabales; family Fabaceae; genus Glycine; species Glycine max. Next base: position 23,121,684 of record NC_016088.4, read on the forward strand.
GCACACAACTAGTTGCCTTGTCATGTAAATAAAGGTGTAGGTTTGAACTACAGCTACCCTCAAATGATATCCAAATGACTTGAAATTTTGTGAGCAACCCTATAAAATGATGAGAAGATAGCACAAAAAATTTCAGACAAAAATTCAAAGTCTAACTATGAAAGCTAAAAATGGTAGGTTAAGAAAAATAAGTGAATAAAACTTGAAAAATAAAAAACTTTTGACAGAATCGCTTTTTTTGGACGATGGAGACCTCAGCCGGCCTATGGCAGGCTGCCACAGCGTAGGAAATTTTTTTCTACCCCAAATGCATATATAATTGAAATTCTGATACCGATGACAGATGTCGTACCGGATGTCACGACATCACGCTTCAGAACATGCAGATTATATTTGACAGTATGAACAAATTAAACAAGTAAATAACACAAGAGAATTGTTAACCCAGTTCGGTGCAACGTCACCTACATCTGGGGGCTACCAAGCCAGGGAGGAAATCCACTAAAATAGTGTTAGTTCGAAGATCTAACAGCCACTGTTTACAACCTTCTCACCTAACCACTACCCATGCAATCTCTACCTAAGAGCCACTCTTAGATATGAGAACCCCTCTCACTCCCTCTCAATCACTCTCCCGTGTTTACAAATAAATCAAAGACACACCAGAGATTGCTCTCTGAACAATAGAGATCAACTCTACACACTCAGGTCCAACACTTGATGTTAGGGTAACATCAAGGTGGCTCACAAAACACTCAAGTCCCAAAACTCACAAAATAACTCTTCAATCTCGGACTTGGTAGTAAACTCGTGCAGCCTTCATTGTTTATATAGCAGTGTGCGTATCTGGGCTGCAACAACTTGCGCTGGATAAGATCTATCATTCTCCTGAAAAATCTGCACTCAAAGATCTAAAAGATAAAGTTTGATCTTTTAGTTTTTATCTTTAATCTTTAATCCCTGAACGAACTATTCAAGTTTGTAATTCGAACTTTAATTATCTTTTAATTCGTTCCTAAAGATAGATCGCCAAATCTGTTGCTAACTGCACATTAATCTGTTAAAGATATAACAGATTTATGTGTCCAGTATTTTCGGGCAGGATGTCCTGGACATCGTATCCGACATCGTGGATCCTGCAGCTTCAATTCTTCATTTGACATTTTATCTTGCCTTGTGCATTGTGCAGCCCAATCTGATTCCTTGACATAACGTTGGACATCATGTGCAGCAACTCCAGCTTTCCTTCATTGTCTAAGTGCTTATGTTTTAACAAAATTTTAGCCAATCTTTTAAAACTCAGTAAAGCTAAGCACTAACAATAATAATTGCGATTTTGATAACCGGAGCAAAAGTTATGGCCGTTTGAAGTTTTGACAAACACAAAATTTGCTAGTTTTTTGGAACTTTCAAATCTGACCAAACTAAAGGCTCTAGCTATTTTTCCCACAAAATATGGATTAAAAGAAGTTACCACAAAAAAATTCAGCCAAAAATAACAACCCTAGCTACTAAAACAAAAAATCCCAATTAATTCAGCATGGATGGTCGCTAAAATCCGTCTCTAATTGATTTCTACTACTACTCTGTTTTTCCGCAAGCTGATTTCTACTACTACTCTGTTTTCAAGCACAATCTTCACAGCAAAACACCCAAGACTGAAACAGGGAAAACGCTTAATGGTAAAACTGAAACAGAACACACATTAAACAAAATACCAGGACACTAATCAACACTAACACACATACTAACACAATACTAACAATTAAACATAAAACACGAAAGGATTAAACACACAACACTAGCTATCTATTATGAACCTTTGGACACTGCTCCCCGGAAACGGCGCCAAATTTGATCGAGGCCGTACCCGAATCAAATAAACATGAAAATGCAATAACTAGGAAGTGATCCTAGGTCGTTTCCCAACGAGCAGTGACAAGCCAAATGTTCATAATATACTTGCAGTAACAGTAACGATGGGGGGGGGGGGGTTGGTTGTTTGGTAATTAAAGAGCAGAACAAATAAAATGGAATACGAAACTACTAATATTAAAAACGGGTTGTTTCCTCTGATTTAGAAGCCACTCTCTTATCCTGGGTTATGGAGAATTCGTCCCTAACAGTCAACCACTTAATCCAACCCTATTTCAATTTACTAAGCGAAAATCAACTTAGGGTTTTCAATACGTGATTAGGCACCACATACACCAGTTAGCCCTTCGTCCATTAAGCATGAACGCAAGTTAGGCTCAGAGGCAATTAATCGAACACGAAGCGTGCACTGATTAATATTCACGAAATTGGGATAATTGGTGAAGGGAAAACTGCCAGGAAACCACATTACAAACGAAACCTCAAAGAGAGTTGGGCTTCGTCCTCAAAAGGAAACAACACCAGAAAATCTAGCCTTCCATGGATTCAAACAGAAAACGCAAATGAAACAAGAAGCAGAAACGTAAATGAACAAGAACGTAAATGAACAGAAACGTAAATGAACAGAAACGTAAATGAAAGTAGAAGAAGAAGCAAGAATGAACTCGTAATTAGAAGCAGAAAACAGAAATTTGCATTAAGAACGAAAACTGTAACAAGGGAACAGAAAAACGTGAAAACCTAAAACCAAAGCTCTGAATAATGAAAATAGCCTAGTAGAATAGAATGCCCTGCACGAATCCCAAGGCAGCTATTTAAAAAGAGTCACTCAAAGTCACTGGGCCCTATTACAATACTCTGGCCCAAAACGAAATAAACACTGAACAACATAAAATAAAATTGCGAAATTTCCTAATTAGAAATTAACTAAGGTAAGCGCTGCTTTATTTGCCCTCTTCAAGTCCACAACCAAAATCCGGATTAAGCCCAATGTTTCATTAATTCCTGAAATTAGATTAAAAACATCAAATTAGCTAAATGAGCCCAAATAATAAAACTGCCTAATTAATTGACAATTAAGACCAATCAATAATTAAAATGGTGCAAAAAGGGTTTAGAAAATAGAAGAAAATGATGGCACATCAGTTACCCACTTGTTTTTGTCCGAATCTGATTGGAACTAAACTATCGTAATCCAAAAGCCAAATGGATGACTATGGGTGGTGTTTTTATGTAGTCGGTTTATGAAGATTGATATTTTTTCACCCAATGCCCACCCCTACATGGTATCATTCATGAAGCAACCACAAATTTTGGTTATTAGAAGAATTAATTGTACATTTGATTTCTTAATTATTAATTTAAAATTTATATAAAATTCCAATTAGGTTCCTCAATTCTTAAAAAAGTTCAATCAAGTCTTTAAATTGTTAAGAAAAGCATTGCTTTCTCCGTCTCATTATCATTGTCGTCCTAGCTTGTGATGAGAATCCCAAAACTGCCCAAGTACAAGGACCTATGACCAAGAGTATGACCAAACAGTCAGATAATACCCTCCAACAAATGGTATCAGCCATACTTGACAAGGCCCAAGTGGAGAAGGATGAAGGCCCAGAGGCACTACCAAGAATCTTAATTGTTGTTGAAGGCCCAAACTAATTTGAAGGCCCTTGCCAAATATTTTTTTCTATTTTTTGTTGTAATTTTAATTAAATAAAATTGGTGCCTTTTCAACTGCACCTCAGCTACACTATATGTATTGAACTCGTTTTCAATAAAAGGACTTTTGGGCATTTGAGAAAATGCGTGTGAGAGCTTGTCTCTAGGTTCCTTGTTGAACCAATATCAGATTTATCAAGGTAACCCTTGTGACATCTACCTTGACTTATCTTCCATCTCTGGAAGTGGCGTCCTCCAAATTTTGTGACCTATACCAAGCGATCCACTCCTAATAAGGATCACATCATCTGGTATCAAAGCTTCGGCTCTTGATATAGGTTCTATCCTATTTGATATTTTTTACCTTCGTAATTTGTCTCAGGTTCATGTTTTGTTCTATAATTTGGGTTCCTGTTGTTTGCGTTCCTATTTGTGTTCTTGTTTCGTTCTTTTGGTCTTGTTCTTGTTTCATTCCTTTGTTCTTGTTATTTTTTTTTCGTTCTTGTTGCTTTCAAATTCTGTTGTTTTTGATTCCTGTTCGTTCTAATCGAATTCTGTTTGGGGACGATTCTGCTTACTGGATGAATTTAGGGTTCAGGAGGTCAAATTGCCTAATTGCCTATTGAACAAATTGCCTAATTGCCTATTGAATTTGGATAAGTGGAATTGATTGATTGATGAACAATCTATTATCTTAGACGAATTGTGAAATGAAAGCATTATAAAAAAAATTTGCAGAAATTTAAAAAAAAAAAGTTGTAGAAAGTTTGAAAAAAAAAATTGGATGTTTGATCTTTGAATGCGAATTTGAGGTAGTTAGAGGAATTTTTTTTTGGAAAAATAGTGGACTAGATCCCCTTTGGGATTTGTCTAGGGACCCTCCTCTCAATTTTTAGCGTTTTAATATATAGTGAGCCTCAAACAAACAACCATAGCAAAAGTTATGACCATTTGAAGTTTGCATGTCATTATTTATGTTCTTCTTCTTCTTTGTAATTTAGTAGTTTCTTGTTTCTTCTATCTGTTATTGAGTCTATTTCTTCTATCTGTTATTGAGTTTGTTATTGAATCTGTTATTGAGTCTGTGATAATTAAGTTGTCTTTCCTATTCTATTACCTTGTGTATCCAATTTGATTCATCCAGGAACTAAAGAGGGAAGGAGTGAGTGGTAAAAGGCAAGAGTGAAAAACATCACACAAAAGCCTATATTGAGAGCATCAAACATGAGTGTGCTCCCATCAAAGAGAGAAACACGTGAGTAGAGTGTGATGAGGTCCTGAAACCTTTGTATAAATTACTACAAATTTTTTCTGTTCCTTAATTATGGCATGAGCAGGTGATGGTGGTGGTGAATATCATCATCTAGACGAATCTCAGCGTTTGTTATTAGACGTGATGACTACGCAGATGCAACGTTTGCTGAACCGTAACAATGAAAAACTCTATGGATGAATAGAAGGTCTGGAGAACCAACTGAATCAGAATGATGGAAGACATTATGGTGGAAATAGAGGGAGCAATGATGGACCGAGGCAAAACAGAATGGAGGGGTAGAACAAAATTGAGGGAGTAAAACTCAATGTACCTCCTTTCAAAGGCAGGAGTGATCCAGACACCTACCTTAACTGGGAGATGAAAATTGAGCATGTATTCTCCTGCAATGATTATACTGAAGAGCAGAAAGTGAAGTATGCAACAGTTAAATTCTCAGACTATGCCCTTGTTTGGTGGAATAAAAATCAAAGAGAGATAATGAGAGAGCAAGGGTAGGAGATAGATACATGGACGAAGATGAGAAGGGTTATGCGAAAGAGGTATGTTCCAACTAGCTACAATAGAACCATTCGACAAAAGCTACAAAGGCTGTCCCAGGGAAGTTTGACTATGGATGAGTACTACAAAGAGATAGCGATGACACTAATGAGGGCCAACATTGAAGAGGAAACTGAGGACACAATGGCTCATTTTATGAATGGCCTAAATCCTAACGTTAGAGATGTTGTTGAATTGCAAGAGTATGTGGAATTTGATGACTTGCTGCATAAGGTTGTCTGGGTTGACACCAAAGTAGTACATGATGGCTTCACCAACAAGATTTCTTTCCAACACCATGACCAGAAAATTATTCTTAAACCTATATCCCCTAGAGAAGTGTGTGATGACTGTCGCAACCTACCCTTCAGCGGGAAGGTGACACAAGACTCAAGGATGTGTCTTCCAATAAAGAAAAATGCAGGGGAGTCGCCACCAACGTTTATTCTTGGAAAACGTTAGAAAAACCAAAAAAGGTCTATGGATTTTAAGAACAAAGGTTCGAGAGTTGTTTACGTGTGGGGAAGGTATTAGCACCCCACGCATCCGTCACAAGGAATGACAGCCTTTAATCAAGTATGCAAAATCATGACTTCAATATTTATTTTATTTTCCTTTTTTTATGTTTTTTTTTCTTTTTTGGGTCGACAAGAGCGTGACCCTTGCTCCTACGTATCCTCAAGTGTGATAAGGAACTCATACCTACGTAGTTCTTTAAGTTTGAAAGTTTGTTTGTTAAATTGATTTTTATCTTTTTGAAAGATTGCTTTTAGTTGCGAGCAAAAAGGTCGTTTAAGGCGTTGGACCTTGAAACTATGTTTTAAAGTTTAAAAAGCGGAGAGAATTGTTAAGACGTTGGACCTTGAAACGATCTTCACAGGTTTGAAAAAACGAAGAGAATCGCTAAGGCGTTGGACCTTGAAATGATATCTTGATGTTTGATGAAATGAAGAAGTTTGTGAGTTGGTTTTATTTTGGCCCTTTTTTTGTTTATTAACCTTCAATCCCTTAAAGATAAATTGCGGTACTAATGATCGGTTAAAACTTACTTTGCAAAAGAAAAGCGATTATCAATGATAGGAGAAGGAGATGGAGATGCAAAAAACAATAAAGAGGACCCCTAAGGGTCCATGAATCATGTTCAAATTCTCAAAAGCAAACACTAACCGGACGAAGAACGAAGAACGAATGAAGAGTGAACGAAGAACGATGTAGGAATCAATTGCAGTCGCGATTTGGCGGTAATTTAGCTTCTTTTTTCTTTTCTTTCTTCTTCTTTTCTCTTTTTTCTCTCAATTCTGGACCTCTGGACCTTGGAACCTCTCTCTCAACCCCTCTTCACGCTTATTTATAGCAAAACAGGGCATTTGGGGTCATTGTAGCTCTCCCAGGCGAGATGTTACTTCATTCTGAAGCAACCTTGCTCACCCAGGCAAGCTGGTTACTTCACCATGAAGTTATTTGGTGGCCCAGGCGAGCCGAAGGCTAGCCTGAGCGAGACAGGGGTCAGAAAAAAGTGTAAAAATGACCCTTTTGCCTTCCCTTTTGAGTATTTTCCACATTCTTTTTTGAAACGTCAAAAAACCTTTTGGATTGTGCAACAATTGGTGTCAAGTAGCTCAATTTGGCTAGCAAGAATCAAAATGTTAGCAAATGAAGGTCCTCAGATGAAATTAGGGTATTACAATTGCCCCTCTTTACTTATCTTTTATTGAAAATGAAAGGGAAGTAAAGATAAGGACACTAATTTCGTTCGAGCGATCTTGCCATTCAACCGGGCAACTGGCGAAAACCAAGGAAGTGAAACCGAAGAAACATGAGGACCTTGAAGTTTTTTTTTTCTTTTTTTTTTCAAAGCATAGAAATAGAGGACGTCGTGTCCTATGAAGCACAAAGACATTGAGTTCTATGAAAGACAAAAGACATTGAAGTCTTTGAAAGGTAGATGAAGACATTGTCATCTTTTGAAAGCGTAAATGATTGAAGAAATTGAAGTCTTTTGAAATTGAAATGAAGACATTGTCATCTTTTGAAAGCATAAATGACTGAAGACATTGAAGTCTTTTGAAATGTAAATGAAGACATTGTCATCTTTTGAAAGCATAAATGACTGAAGACATTGAAGTCTTTTGAAATGTAAATGAAGACATTGTCGTCTTTTGAAAGCATAAATGACTAAAGACATTGAAGTCTTTTGAAATATAAATGAAGACATTGTCATCTTGACAAAAGACATTGAAGTCTTTAGAAAAGTAAAGGAGCAGATGACCTTGATTGTCTCTGCAAGACAAAAAGCTATGATAGGCTTTGAAAAGTAAAAGAGTAGATGACCTTGATTGTCTCTGCAACAGACTATGATATTCTTTGAAAAGTAAAGGCGGATGACATTGATAGCCTTCGCAAGATGAAAGACTCTGATAGTCTTTGAAAAGTAAAGGAGCAGATGACCTTGATTGTCTTTGCTAAACAACAGACTATGATAGCCTTTGAAAAGTAAAGGTGGATGACATTGATAGTCTCCGCAAGACGAAAGACTCAGATAGTCTTTGAAAAGTAAAGGAGCAGATGACCTTGATTGTCTCTGTGTCGCAACCTACCCTTCGGCAGGAGGGCGATGCGGGGCTCACGGGTGTGTCTTCCATGGGAGGAAAATGCGCGGAGTCGCCACCAATGTTTATTTGAGGAAAACGTCGGAAAAAACGGAAAAGGTGTGGTCTACGAATTTTAAGTGTGAAAGGTTCGGGAGTTGTATTTACGCACGGGAAAGGTATTAGCACCCCACACGTCCGTCACAAGGGACGACATCCTTTAATCAAGTGTGCAAATATGACTTCAATATGTTTTATTTTCCCTTTTTGCGTCTTTTTGAGTTTTTATCTTTTTTGGTCGACGAGGATGTTTCCCTCGCTCCTACGTATCCTCAATTTGTGATGAGGAAATCAGACCTACGTAGTTCTTTGAGAACTAAACGTTGGTTAAGTTGTTTTTATCTTTTTTAGCAAGATATATTTTAACTGAACAAAAGGTCATTTTTTGGTCGACGAGGGTGTTTCCCTCGCTCCTATGATCTTTTGATTTTTGAAAGGAGAGAGATGTTAAGGAGTTGGACCATCAACGATCTCTTTGGTTTTTGACGTAAAACGGCAAAGTTACATATTGATTTTATGATTTTGAATGGTCCATGTTTAACCAATAAAAGCAAAGGGGGCCGTTTTTAGGCGTTGGACCTTTAATGGTTTTTAGTGATTTTTGTGGACAAAGCTTAATTTGTGAGTTGATTTTAGCTTTAGTTTCACTTTGGTTATTAGTCAATTCATTCAAGGAAACTTTCAAAGAAAAACGTCCGATTGATTTTTTTGATTTATTTTATTATTATTTTGCCCTTTTTTGGTTTAAAACGTGGTTACGACGTGAATGATCGGTTGAATTTTATTTTAACAGAGATTAAACGATATTACAACTCAAATGATCGGTGGAAATTCATTTTATTATTTATTAGGTGAGAAAACGGCTTAAATAAATGGCTAAAGCACATCAAAAAGGGGGTACGGAAAATAAACGAAATAAAAATAAAAGCACGCGGAATGAGTGGGGACCACTAAGGGTGCATAGAATGAATTGAAAGATTTGATTTCGAGAACTTACCGGTTGAAGACCGAAGAACGATGAAGAACGAACGAAGAACGGTGAAGAATCTTCATGAAATCGCTCATGGAAACGTCTCAGAAGCGTTACAGAAGCGCCTCGGCTTGGATTTTTTTCACGGAAACAATTTTCCTCACTAATTTTGAGAGAATCCTAAATACTAGAAGGGCTGAACATTTTTGCTCTGCCCTCTTTCCCCTATTTATAGGAGAAAAGAGGGAGGTGGTTGCCGCCCAGCTCGCCCAGGCGAGCTGGGTTGCTTCCACCAGAAGGCACCGCCTTCTGTTGGAACCCCTTGGAAGGCCCAAGTGGGCCTGGTTGCTATTTGCACCCCCCTTTTTACTAAATACACCCCTTTTGTGTTTTTTTGCGGATTCCTTTCTGAAATGTTACGGAACTTCACGGATTACATAACGACACCCATTTTCTTTTCAGAAATGTTGTGAAACTTTATGGATTATGCAACAATGCCCTTTTTGACTTCTGGAATATTACAGAACTTTACGAATTGCGCAACAATGTTTCTTTTCGACTTTCGGAATGTCGTGGAACTTTACGGATTACCTAACGATGGGTGTTAAGTACCTCGAGGCGGTCAGGCGAAGGTGGCATGCCACCAGACAATGGTCCCCGGACGAAATTAGGGTATGACAGCTGCCCCTCTTTACTTATCTTTTATTGGAGATAAAAGCGAAGTAAAGATAAGACACTTATTTCATTCGAGCGAAACATTATTCGACCAGTCAATATCTCGACCAGCAGAACCTGTCATTCAAAAAGAAAGAAAAGGCATTAGAAATGTCAACAAAACTTCAGTGTCTTTGAAAGAGATAAAGCGGGACAACCACGACACTTCCCTACATCATCGAACTTGATCGTCCTCGCCCATCAAAGAAGAATCCCATGCGTCGTCGGGCTTGAATGCCTTCGGACGATGAGAGCAAAAACCTGCAAAATTTTTGAAAATAATCAGAATCGAACGACCAACATCATCTGGATACCGTCAAATTCGTTCCCCTCGGTTGACGAAAGGTGCGGATGACCATAAGGTATCTCTGCCTGCCACCCGACTCGCTGTCCCTGGATGGCTAAAAGGTGCAGAAGACGATGTTAGTCTCTGCTGGTTGACGAAAGGTGCAGATAACCACACGGAACCCCTGCATGTCACTTGACTCCATGGGTCAGGATGACAAAAGGTGCAGAAGACGATGTTAGTCTCTGCGAGTCAACGGGCTCGTTTGCCCCTGGTTGACGAAAGGTGCGGATAACCGTACGGTACCCCCGTATGTCACCTGACTCCATGGGTCAGGATGACAAAAAGTGCAGAAGACGATGTTAGTCTCTGCGCATCAATGAGCTCGTTTGCCCCTGGTTGACGAAAGGTGCGGATAACCATACGGTACCCCGCATGTCTCCTGACTTCATGGGTCAGGATGACAAAAACCATTTGTATGGATAATCACTTGTGTATCTCTGCACGTCACCTGACTTCACGGGTCAGGCAGAAACCGTTTGTACGGATAATTACTTGGGTATCTCCGTACGTCACCTGACTTCACGGGTCAGGATGACAGAAAGCGCGAAAGACGACGTAAATCTCCGCATGTCAACAGGTTCGTTGGCCCTAATTGACAAAGGGTGCAGAAGACGACGTTAGTCTCTGCATGCTACTAGACTCTTAGTCTGACGGATAGCAAAAGTGTGTTTATACGGATAACCACTTGGGTATCTCCACCTACCACCTAACTTCACGGGTTAGGATCAACAGAAATCGTTTGTGCGGATAACCACTTGGGTATCTCCGCATGTCATCGGACTTCACGGGTCACGATAGCAAAAGGTGGGGTGGTCGACAAGAGCGGGGCTTTTGCTCCTACGTATCCTCCATTTGTGACGAGGAACTCAGACCTACGTAGTTCTTTCTTTTGTGCGAGACTAAAATAGTCTCTATCGGGAGATGCTGACATCTCCGGAAAGGGTGCAGATGACCACATTGGCCTCTGCTTGTCAATCGAACTTGGGGTCTCCGAATGACGAGGTGCAGATAACCGGAAGGTGTCTCCGCATGCTACCGGACTCTTGGGTCATGATAGCAAAAGGTGGGGTGGTCGACAAAAGCGGGGCTTTTGCTCCTACGTATCCTCCATTTGTGACGAGGAACTCAGACCTACGTAGTTCTTTCCTTTGTGAGACTAAAATAGTCGCGGTGTTTTTTTCACTAAAATGCGAACATGCTTTAGTAAAGAAACAAAACCTCAAACTGATCAGAGCAACATATGATTTTTGATGAAAAACAATGTGTCTATTGGGGAAGGAGAGTATGCTGATGAAATTTTCTCATAACCATAAATGAGATTTTGGATGTTAGCGTTCATTTCTAAACGACCATTGTCATACCTTAATTTCGTTCGGGGACTATTGCTTGATGGCATACAACCTTTGATTGACCGCTTCTAGGTACTTGGCACCCTTTGTTGCACAATATGTGAAGTCCCGAGACGTGCCGGAAATCAAAAGGAAGCGTGGTTACGCAATCCGTGAAATTTCGTAATGTGACGGAAACCAAAAGGAAGTATTGTTACGCAATCTGTGAGTTTCCGTAACTTTTTTCGAAAGCTAAAAAAGAGTAATTACATAATCCGTAAGGTTCCGTAACCTTACGGAAAGAAAATAAGTATCGTTACGAAATTTGTAAAGTTTCGTAATGTTACGGGAAAAGAATCACCAAAAAAAGCAAAGGGGGGTGTATTTAGTAAAAAGGGGGTGCAAACAGTAACCAGGCCCACTTGGGCCTTCCAGATTCTTCCTCTAGAAGGCGATTGTTCTGGAGGAAGCAACCTGGCTCGCCTGGGCGAGCTGGGTGGCAAGCTCCTCCCCTATTTTGCTATAAATAGGGGGAGAAGTGAAGAGGAAGGGGGTTCAGCCTTCTTGGCATTTTGTATTCACTTGAAATTGCTGAGGAAAATTGTTTCCGTGAAGAAAATCCAAGCCGAGGCGCTTCCGTAACATTTCTGTGGGTAATTACGCGAAGATTTTCAACCGTTCTTCGACATTCATCGTTCGTTCTTCATTGTTCTTCGGTCTTCAACCGGTAAGTACCCCAAATCGACCTTTTTCAATTCATTCTATGTACCCGTGGTGGTCCCCATTTGTTTCGTGTACTTTTATTCTTGTTTCATTTACTTTCCGTACCCCCTTTTGACGTGCTTTAGTCATTTATTTAAGTCATTTCTCGCCTAATCAAAAAATAAAATAAATTTCCACCGATCTTTTGATTTGTAATATCCGTTAATTTCTGTTAAAATGAAATCCGACCGTTCGGTCGTGTTGTAACCATGTTGGAAATCAAAAAAGGGTAAAATAATAATATAATAATAAAAAAATACCTTTTAGTAAAATAAAGCGAAAAAATCAATCGGACGTTTCTCTTTGGGATTTCTCTTTCTTAATTGAATTGACTAATAACTAAAGTGAAACTAAGGCTAAAATCAACTCGCAAAGTCATGCTCGTCCACAAAAAATCACTAAAAAAGGATTTGAAAAGTTCAATATCTCAGTTTTTCTTACCAAGTAAATGGATCATTTTTAAGGTCCAACGCCTTAAAATGATCACCTTCCAAGTAAAAAGAATCGCTTGATTCACCCTTAAAAAAGAACTACGTAGGTCTGATTTCCTCTTCGATGAAGGGTACGTAGGAGCAAGAGCCCCGCTTTTGTCGACCTCAAAAAATAAAAAGAAACAAAAGTTAGGGTAACACAATTTTCACAATTCTAAAAAATAAGGCTGTTGTCCTTTGAGACAAACGTGAGAGGTGCTAATACCTTCCTCAAACGTAAATACAACTCCCGAACTTGGAATATTCTTTTTGACCGGATTCCTTTGGTTTTTCCGACGTTTTCCACAAATAAACGTTGGTGGTGACTCCGCGCATCTTTCCTCCTTTGGAAAGCGCACCCGTGAGCCTCGCCTCGCTCGCCCGCAAGAGGGCATGTTGTGACAGTTGGTGACTCCACTGGGGACTATTTTTGTGAGTTAAGCCTATTTTAAAGAATTGTGGAATTGTGAAACTTAGTGTGTGCATTTGTTGAACTGTGTAAAATATAATAAATGCTGTCTGTCATACCCTAATTTTGTCCGGGGATTATTACTTGATGACATGCAACCTTTGGTTAGCCGCTTTGAGATACTTGGCATCCTTTGTTTCACAATAAATGAAGTTCTGAGACGTGTCGGAAATCAAAGGGAAGCAGGCTTACGCGATCCGTGAAATTCCGTAATGTGGCGGAAATCGAAAAGAGGTGTTTTTGCGCAATCCGTGAGTTTCCGTAACTTCTTCGAAAGCTAAAAAAGAGTAAATACATAATCCGTAAGGATTCGTAACCTTGCGGAAGGAAAATAAGTATCGTTACGAAAAAAGAATTACCAAAAAAAAGTAGAAGGGGGTGCATTTAGTAAAAATGGGGGTTACAAATAGCAATCAGGCTCACTTGGGCCTTCCAGATTCTTCCTCTAGAAGTCTGTTGCTTCTGGAGGAAGCAACCTTGCTCGCCTGGGCGAGCTGGGTGGCAAGCTCCTCCCCTATTTTGCTATAAATAGGGGAAGGAGTGAAGGGAGAAGGGGTTCAGCCTTCTTGGCACTTCTCATTCTTTCGAAATTGCTGAGGAAAATTATTTCCGTGAAGAAAATCCAAGCCGAGGCGCTTCCGTAACGTTTCCGTAACGTTTTTGTGAGTAATTACGCGAAGATTCTCGACCGTTCTTCAACATTCATCGTTCGTTCTTCGTTTTCTTCAGTCTTCAACGGGTAAGTACCTCAAACCGAGCTTTTCAATTCATTCTATGTACCCGTGGTGGTCCACATTTTGTTTCATGTGTTTTTATTCTCGTTTTCATTCGCTTTTTATACCCCCTTTTGACGTGCTTAAGTCATTTATTTAAGTCATTTCTCGCCTAATCTAAAAATAAAATAAATTTCCACCGATCATTTGAATTGTATCATCCGTTAATTTCGGTTAAAATGAATTCCGACCGTTCGGTCGTGCAGTAACCACGTTGGAAATAAAAAAAGAGGTAAAATAATAATATAATAATAAAAAAATACCTTTTAGTTAAATAAAGCGAAAAATCAATCGGACGTTTTCTCTTTGGGATTTCTCATTCTTAATTGAATTGACTAATAACTAAAGTGAAACTAAGGCTAAAATCAATTCGCCTAGTCAAGCTCGTCCACAAGAATAGGGTTTTGAAAGTTTATCATTTCAATTTCTTACAAGTAAAATGGATCATTTTTAAGGTCCAACGCCTTAAAATGATCACCTTTCAAAGTAAAAGAATCACTTGATTCACGCATAAGAAAGAACTACGTAGGTCTGATTTCCTCTTTGATGGAGGGTACGTAGGAGCAAAAGCCTCACTTTTGTCGACCTCAAAAAATAAAAAGAAATAAAAGTTAAGGTAATACAATTTCCACAATTCTAAAAAATAGGCTGTTGTCCTTTGAGACAAATGTGAGAGGTGCTAATACCTTCCTCAAGCGTAAATACAACTCCCGAACTTAGAATTTTCATTTTGACCGGTTTCCTTCGGTTTTTCCGACGTTTTCCACAAATAAACGTTGGTGGCGACTCTGCGCATCTTTCCTCCTTTGGAAAGCGCACTCGTGAGCCTCGCCTTCGCTCGCCCGCAAAAGGGCACGTTGTAGACAGTTGGCGACTCCACTGGGGATTTTTGTGAGTTAGGCCTATTTTAAGGAATTGTGGATTTGTGAAACTTCGTGTGTGCATTTGTTGAACTGTGTAAAATGTAAATAATTGTTGTCTATTTCGCATTCTTTACACTGCATTCTAAGCACCCACGGGTTTGAGTAAAAAAAGGGGCCCTATACCCGGGTTCATGGGAATTTAAGGAGTGGAGGTGAATCTATCATCATGCTAGGTCTCCGACTTGCTTGATAATAGTGAAACCTCGTCTAGAGCTTTCTCTCTTTATAATGTGTTGTCGCTGGTATTCCATACCGCCACAATATTATTATCTTGAGTGATGATACCTCTAGAAAACAGCCGTGTGAGTTATGAATAGTTGGGGAGTAGTTATTAGAGACCCCTAGATATTGTCCTATAGGTTCCCAAATAGGGGCAAAGAGCAAACACGCTCCGTGCCATTCGTTCTCATGCATTTTTTTTGGTAAAATAGCACTAGTTTATAGTTTTTGCTAGTGGTGTTTGGTTTCTTTAGAGTAATACATAACCTTTTTTATGCTACGTCGAGGCGCCATCATGCCCAAACGTAGCATTAAAATTGGATCTCTGTGGTCTCGTATGTATGAATTACCCCTTTGTGTTGTTTTCTTTTTGTTTCATGCATACGCATTGCATCATTCATGTCGGAGTCATGATCCACCCCTTTTTTAGGTAAATGATGGGGACAAATCAAAACGGCAAAAGGTTTTATCAAGTCAAGGTTAAAAGTCTAGATGTCACTAGCCTCAAGGAATTGGGACGATTGATGGGACCTCTCCAAAGGCAAGCCTTCCGCAAAGTGTATGGGAAGATTCTAGATTTGACCGCAGCAGAGGTATTTACGGAAGCTGTCGTATCCCTCGCCCAATACTATGACCTGCTGTTGAGGTGTTTCACGTTTGGGGACTTCCAAATGGTACCAACTATTGAAGAGTTTGAGGAAATATTAGGATGCCCTCTTGGGGGGAGAAAACCGTATCTTTTCTCCGGTTTTCTTCCTTCCTTGAGCAAGATTGCAGCTGTGGTTGGAGATTCAACAAAAGAGTTGGATCGCATGAAGCAAACTCGGAACGACGTAGTGGGCTTGCCTTGGAAATACTTGGAAGGCAAGGCAAGGGATATGACGAGCCTAGAGAAGTGGGGCCCGTTTGCGGATATTTTAGCTTTGCTGATTTTTGGGGTTGTCCTCTTTCTGAACGTTGACGATTTGGTAGACTTAGCCGCCATTGATGCTTTCCTCGCATATCACCATAGCAAGGAAAGTCCAGTGGTGGCTATCTTGGCAGATTTGTTTGACACCTTTGACCGGAGGTGTGAGAAAAACAGTGCACGGATTGTCTGTTGTTTACCCGCTCTCTGTGTGTGGTTGATTTCACACCTATTCCAACAAGACACAAGACACTCGTGTCTGCTTCAAAGTTATCGCTCATGCGCCAAAAAAGGAAGAGTCGATTGGGACCAACATTTGGCGGGGATAGGGGGCAGTGCAATCAATTGGTTTCCTCGTTGGAAGGAAGGCAAGGAAGGAGTTCTTTTCTCGTGTGGGGACTACCCTAATGTTCCATTAATAGGGACTAGGGGGTGTATTAATTATAATCCCACACTTGCCATAAGACAGCTAGGGTACCCCATGAGGGGAGCGCCAACGGAAGGGAGTCTCTCACCTTTCCTTGTGAAAGATTTAGGCGCGCAAGGTCTCAAGGTTATACAAAGAATCCACAAGGCGTGGAGGAGTCCGTTGAGGAAAGACAAGGAGCTTAGGGGCATCCGTAATGGCGTCATCAGAGGTTATCATGGATGGCTAAGAATTCACACGCGAGGGTTAGATTGGCTCTCCAAGTTGAAAGTTATCGATGAGGAGAACTTCGAAGCTCCGAAGGAAGATGAAGAAGTACGAGCTCTAAAATTGGAGCTAGGGAAGGCAAGACTCGCCAAGGAGAAGTTCAAATCAGCTGCTACACACATCCGGAAAGAGTGCACCGAGTTACAAGAGGAAAACGCGGCCACTGCAAAAGCCCTTGAACAAGAAACCAAAAGGGCCCGCAAGGAGGAATATGGCCAAGAGAAATTCCGAGGAGAATTGTGGGGTAGCAACAATGAGCTCAAGCTCCAAAAGAGGAAAGAGATCGGTCACGGGTGCATGGCATGATCTTAAAAGAAGAGTTAGTTGCTTGCGCGAGGTCCAAAAGGAGTTTGGATCAAAACTTGGAAGCCACGGAGCAAAGCATGCTAGCTATCATAGGGCAATACAAGGAAGAGTTGAACCAGTTTGTGGCCCATGAACAAAAGCTAGTGGAGGATTTTGCACAAGTGTACGCCGAAAAAGAAGCAAGAGGGAGGGTGATTGATGCATTGCATCAAGAAGCGACTATGTGGATGGATAGGTTCGCCTTGACCTTGAATGGAAGTCAAGACCTCCCGCGTCTATTAGCCAAAGCAAAAGCCATGGCTGAAGTGTGTACGGCCCCCGAGGAGATTCATGGGCTAATCAATTACTGTCAACACATGATAGATTTGATGGCCCATATAATTAGAAATCGTTAGGTTCTCTTGTAACACCTTTGTATAATCTTGGCTAGATGAAAGCTTTGTTCTTTTTTGAGAAGTTTTGAACTCATCACGTTTCCTAAAAAACCTTTGGGTGGATCCAAGTGCGCCGATCATTCATTTGCATATTCATGTTTTGGTGGCATACTCACCTTTGTTTATTTCTTTAGGAATTTCATCATAACTAAGAAAACACCAAGGCACCCCTATAACACTCGATCCAGAAAAATGGATAATGGAGAGGGCGTGCAGGAACAGATCAAGGCCGATCTATCGACCTTAAAAGATCAAATGGCTTCCATCTCGGAGGTCATGTTAAAACTCCAGAAAACTATAGAGGATAAAGCCACGGCAACCGCCTCCAGTACAGTTAGGGAAGCGGAGCCGGTGCTGTAGCCTGCCTTAAATCTGGGCCGAGATAGAAACATGGCAGTGTTTGGTCAAAGGTATAGTCCGCAAGCTTACCCCTATGGCTTGCCTCCGGACTTCACTCCCCGCCCCGCCCCGGAAGATTTAAGCCAAGCCCCTACTTTCAAGGGGCAACTCCCCCCTTATAACGACTATCCCGGGCAAGACGATGAGGAAAGAGATACCCATCTTAGCCCCCTGCTCCACCTCAAAGATCCGTCCCCCCATGAACTACCCCAACCGAACATAGTTCGCCATATCTCGGCTTCACCCACACCCGTAAAAGAATCTGTTCCCTTCGCGGAAGATAAGGGAAAGATTGAGGCGCTTGAAGAGAGGTTAAGAGCAGTCGAGGGCCTTGGCAATTACCCATTCTCGGATTTAGCGGATTTATGTCTCGTGCCCAATATCGTCATTCCTCCCAAGTTCAAAGTACCGAACTTTGATAAGTACAAAGGGACGACATGTCCGAAAGGGCATCTTCGGATGTATTGCCGAAAGATGGGGGCGTATTCTGCGGACGAAAAATTGTTGGTCCATTTCTTTCAAGACAGCTTGGCCAGGGCAGCTGTAGCATGGTATACCAATCTGGAAGCTTCCCAGATCCAATCATGGAAGGACTTGGCAACTGCCTTCATTAGGCAGTACCAGTACAATACGGACATGGCTCCCGATCGGAACCAGCTTCAGAGTATGACTAAGCGAGAGCATGAGTCCATTAAGGAATATGCCCAAAGATGGAGAGATCTCGCAGCCCAAGTCGTACCGCCCATGACGGAAAGGGAGATGATCACAATTATAGTAGATACGTTACCCACGTTCTACTATGAAAAGCTGATAGGCTACATGCCAGCTAACTTTGCGGATCTCGTCTTCGCCGGAGAAAGGATTGAATCTGGACTACGAAAAGGCAAGTTCGAATATGCTTCTAATGTGGCCCCCAACAACAACAGAAGAGCCCCAATAGTGGGCGCGAGGAAAAAGGAAGGAGACGCCCACGCAGTCACCACCGCCCTGACGTGGATGAAAGCACCCCAAAATATCCAAAGCTCATACCAGCCCAATCCCCAAAATTTTTTAATCTGAGCCGGGAATTCTCTCCCGACTCAAGTAAAAGGACCACCCGCAGCAGAAAGAGCGCCGGCCCAATGCACGGCTCCAGCCGCTCCCCGGCCAGTTAATAATACAGCCCCCGGCGCGACCTATAAATATGCACAGCACCCGCCCCCGAAAGATAACTTCTCCCCTATTCCCATGGCATACTCTGAGTTATGGCCTTCATTATTGGAGAATCATTTGGTAGTGGGCATACCCGGGAAGGTCTTCCAGCCACCCTACCCCAAGTGGTACGACCCGGGTGCCGAGTGTGCGTACCATAGTGGAGCTCCCGGACATAATATTGACTCCTGCATCCTGTTCAAGTATAAAGTGCAGCATCTGATTAGTGCCGGCTGGCTATCGTTTTAGGAGGAAGGCCCAAATGTTAAAACCAACCCGCTAGCTAGTCATGGAGGGGCTAGCGTGAACGCCGTCGAAGAGGACGGGCCATCGCGGGCAAAGAGGTTAGGAGAGGTGGCTACTTCTAGACGCTTCATCTATTAATCACTGCAAGCGGCGTGCATGGTCTCTCGAGGTGGAGACGAAAGGGATGAATGTTTGTTTCACCTCGGGGAGTCGCATGACATGGAAACCTGTCCCGTGGTGGAAGAATTGCTTCAGTGGCTCATGGATTACGGGCAGCTTGAAGTGTCCATAGGAGGGAGGGAAGAACCACAAATTTGCATGCAGTCGGAAGAGAAGAAGGTTCCTCTAACCCCCAAGGCCCTAGTGATATGTTTTACTAGGAAAGGGACCGACTCCACACCCATATACCCCCGAACGGCACCCAAGCCAACACCATTTGCATATCAAAGTAATAAGGCCGTTCCGTGGAAGTATAACCCTCCCGCGTCCAGCGAAAGAGTTGCAACCGAAGTTGACTCCCTATCAGCTAAGGTAACCACATCACCAGCCTCAGTGGCGTAACCCGCAGTGGTTGGGTGTTCGCTTCCCCTCACCCGGCGGAATTGCCCTCCAAAGGGAAAGCGCCCATGGTCCAAGAGCCCACAGACATAGCCACCCCCTCGAAAGAAGTAGATCCTCCAGTGGTAAGAGGGGCCGAAAAGAAAGAAGGACTTCAAGGAAAAATAGTGACTTCAGAAGAGGCCCATGAGTTCCTCCGCCTCATCCAACAAAGCGAGTTTAAGGTAGTCGAGCAACTGAATAAAAATCCAGCAAGGATCTCTTTGCTTGAACTACTTATAAACTCCGAGCCTCATCGTGCGCTGTTGATGAAGGTCCTTAACGATGCCCATGTAGGACATGATATCTCAGTGGAGGGTTTCGAATGCATCGTTAATCATATAACCACCAACAATTATATCGCGTTTGTGGAAGAAGAGATTCCCGTTGAGGGGAGAGGACACAACAAGGCTCTACATGTGTCAGTGAGATGTATGGACCACGTTGTCGCAAAGGTACTTATCGACAATGGATCGAGTTTAAATGTAATGCCGAAGACCACTTTGGAAAAGCTTCCTTTTAGTGCGTCACGTTTAAAACCGAGCTCGATGGTGGTGCGAGCCTTTGATGGTACTCGGCGGGAAGTGATGGGGGAAATTGACATTCCCATTCAGATAGGCCCCCACACTTGCAATGTGGTGTTTCAAGTAATGGATATAAATCCTGCCTATAGCTGCCTCTTGGGAAGACCTTGGATTCATGCCCTGGGAGTGGTCCCTTCAACGCTTCACCAGAAATTGAAGTTCGCAGTGGGTGGACTTTTAGTGATAGTGTCGGGTGAAGAGGATATGTTAGTGAGCTGCCCCTCCTCCGCACCGTACGTAGAAGCGGCGGAAGAATCATTGGAAACGGCTTTCCAATCCTTTGAGGTGGTGAGCTGCGCCTCTGTGGAACCAAGTCCGTCGCTACCTTCTCTCTCCAAAGCGGCCATAATGGTGGCGCGTGTTATGCTCAGGAACGGATTTGAGCCCGGAATGGGTCTAGGCAAGGACTGCCTCGGGAATGCCGACGTGGTCGATATCAAGGGAAATCCATACAAGTATGGATCAGGGTATGAACCCGGGATGATGGGGAGGAGGAACGTGCCGTCAAGATTTCGGGCGGATAGGGTATGGCCCGGCCGTATTAGCCAGTGTTTCACCAGCGCTGGAATGGTGTTCGAGGAGGAGGTGGCCGCAATAGAAGAGGAGTTCCCTCAAGACCCACCAAGTTTTGTGCAACCATGCCACCCTGATTCCCAAGTGGGGAACTGGCGCGTGATAAGCCAGTCATAAGTCTATACCGCTGATTCAATGTAATTAGAGCCTATAGATTTCCTTTCTCTTTTGTTTTGTGAAACCTACCTTATTAAATAAACAAAGAGATCTTGTTTCATCTGTTCTTGCGGTTCCACCTTTTCTCATATCATTTTGCATGTTTTTGTTTCTTTTGTCTTGTTTGGTATAGATATGAGGGTCGATTCTTTGAGGATCCTAACAACGAGGGTTTGACAATCGATTTCGATCGAGATATAAGCCAAACGATAAACGAGGAAGAGGAAGAGGACGTCCTGTCGCCAGAGTTGGAGAGGTTGGTCGCTCAGGAAGAACGTGAAATGAAGCTTCACCAAGAAGAAACCGAATTAGTAAACTTGGGGACCACGGAGGAAAAGAAAGAAGTAAAGGTAGGAATCGGTATGACCGCGCCTATCCGTCAAGGCTTGATAACCCTTCTTGAAGAGTATCAAGATGCCTTTGCGTGGTCATATCAAGACATGCCCGGTCTGGATTCCGACATTATGCAACATAAGTTGCCTTTGAATCCTGGGTCTTCCCCGGTTAAGCAAAAGTTACGAAGAATGAGACCCGAGATGTCTTTAAAAATTAAAGAAGAAGTAAGGAAGCAATTTGACGCAGGGTTTTTAGCTGTGGCTCGGTACCCAGAATGGGTGGCCAATATTGTCCCAGTCCCGAAAAAGGACGGCAAGGTTCGAATGTGTGTAGACTACCGGGACTTGAACCGAGCCAGTCCTAAAGACAATTTTCCCCTGCCACACATTGATATATTGGTAGATAATACAGCCAGATTCGCCCTTTTCTCATTTATGGATGGTTTCTCGGGGTATAATCAAATAAAGATGGCACCCGAAGATGTAGAGAAGACCACTTTCATCACCCTATGGGGGACATTCTGCTATAAAGTGATGGCCTTCGGGCTGAAAAATGCTGGGGCAACCTATCAACGTGCCATGGTGGCGTTGTTCCATGATATGATGCATAAGGAAATAGAGGTCTACGTAGATGACATGATTGCCAAGTCTCGGACTGAGGCCGAACACCTTGTCAATCAGCGTAAGCTGTTTGGAAGGTTGCGGAAATACCAATTAAAACTAAATCCAACCAAATGCACCTTTGGGGTGAAGTCGGGGAAGCTGCTAGGATTTATCGTAAGTCAGAAAGGGATAGAGATAGATCCCGAGAAAGTAAAGGCCATCCTTGAAATGCCAGAACCACGCACGCAGAAGTAGGTTCGGGGGTTTTTAGGCAGGTTGAATTATATCGCGAGATTTATCTCGCAACTCACCCCTACCTGTGAGCCCATTTTTAAGCTGTTACGTAAGAACCATGCGGTCCTGTGGAACAGTGACTGCCAAGAGGCCTTCGAGAAGATCAAGCAGAGTCTTGCAAACCCCCTGGTGCTCATGCCACCTGTAACAGGAAGACCTCTTTTCCTGTACATGACCGTGTTGGACGAGTCTATGGGGTGCGTGTTGGGTCAGCATGATGATTCTGGGAAAAAAGAGCAAGCCATCTACTATCTGAGCAAGAAGTTTACTGCATGTGAGATGAATTACTCAATGCTGGAAAGGACGTGTTGTGCTCTGGTATGGGCATCCCATCGGCTTAGGCAGTACATGCTCCGCCATACCACGTGGCTTATTTCCAAAATGGATCCCGTGAAATACATCTTTGAGAAACCGGCCCTCACTGGACGAATCGCTAGGTGGCAGGTGTTATTATCTAAATTCGATATCGTTTACGTCACCCAAAAGGCGGTAAAGGGAAGCGCCTTGGCAGATTATTTTGCCCAGCAACCCCTCCAGGATTATCGACCGATGCACCCCGAGTTCCCAGATGAAGATATCATGGCCCTGTTCGAAGAGAAACGGACGCACGAGGACATAGACAAATGGATTGTTTGCTTCGATGGGGCATCTAATGTTTTGGGCCACGGAGTAGGGGCAGTCCTGGTATCCCCGGATGATCAGTGTATTCCCTTCATGGCTCGGTTAGGTTTTGATTGTACCAACAATATGGCCGAGTACGAAGCATGCGCCCTCGGGGTTCAGGCGACCATTGATTTTGATGTAAAACTACTCAAGGTGTATGGAGACTCAGCTTTGGTCATACGCCAGTTGAAAGGAGAATGGGAAACTAGGGATCCGAAGTTGATACCCTATCAAACTCACATCTTAAGGTTGGCCAAATACTTTGACAACATTTCCTTCCACCACATACCTCGGGAAGAGAATCAAATGGCTGATGCACTAGCCACCCTGGCATCCATGTTTCAACTTGCCCCACACGGGAATCTGCCGTACATCGAATTCAAATCTCAAGGCAGGCCGACATATTGTTATGCAATAGAGGAAGAGCGGGATGGGAAACCGTGGTATTTCGAAATCAAACAATATGTCGAGAACAAAGAATACCCACCAGGGATTTCTGACAATGACAAAAGGACGTTGAGGAGATTGGCTACTGGTTTCTTTGTAAGTGGTACCATCCTGTACAAACGAAACCACGACATGACCCTCCTACGATGCGTAGATGCCAAAGAGGCGAACTTCATGATTGAGGAGATCCACGAGGGTTCCTTTGGGACACATGCCAATGGGCATGCTATGGCCAGAAAAATCCTTAGGGCCGGTTATTACTGGCTCACCATAGAGAGTGATTGTTGTGCCCATGTAAGGAAGTGTCATAAATGTCAGGCATACGCGGACAATGTCAATGTTCCGCCACATCTTCTGAATGTTATGTCCGCCCCTTGGCCTTTTTCAATGTGGGGGATAGATGTTATTGGGGCCATCGAACCCAAGGCTTCGAATGGTCACCGCTTCATTCTTGTGGCGATAGACAACTTCACCAAATGGGTCGAAGCAGCTTCTTATACTAATGTCACGAGAAATGTGGTGGTCAGATTCATAAAGAGGGAGTTGATTTGTCGATACGGACTCCCTAGGAAGATCATTACTGACAATGGCACTAATCTGAACAATAAGATGATGCAGGAAATGTGGGAAGATTTTAAGATCCAACATCATAACTCCACCCCTTATCGGCCAAAGATGAATGGGGCTGTAGAGGCTGCGAATAAAAATATTAAGAAGATTGTTTAGAAGATGACAGTGTCATACAAAGATTGGCATGAGATGTTGCCTTTCGCCCTGCACGGATATAGGACCTCGGTACGAACTTCTACTGGGACAACGCCGTATTCCTTGGTTTATGGGATGGAAGCAGTGCTCCCATTTGAGGTAGAGGTTCCTTCTCAGAGGATAATGGCAGAGTCAGGCCTAGAAGAGTCAGAATGGGCTCAAGCACGCTACGACCAACTTAACCTTATTGAAGGTAAGCGTTTGGCCGCCATGAGCCATGGGCGTTTGTATCAACAAAGGATAAAGAACGCATTCGACAAGAAGGTACGC
This sequence comes from Glycine max, assembly GCF_000004515.6. NCBI lineage: Eukaryota > Viridiplantae > Streptophyta > Magnoliopsida > Fabales > Fabaceae > Glycine > Glycine max. The sequence continues at coordinate 23,146,120 of NC_016088.4, forward strand.
CCGCGCAAGTTCAACGAGGGGGACCTCGTGCTGAAGAAAATGTCCCATGCTGTTAAAGATAATCGCGGCAAGTGGGCCCCGAATTATGAAGGACCTTTTGTGGTGAAAAGAGCTTTTTCTGGGGGTGCTCTGATACTCACCCACATGGATGGTGTCGCAACGTGCCCTTCGCGGGCGAGCGAGGGCGAGGCTCACGGGTGCGCTTTCCAAAGGAGGAAAGATGCGCGGAGTCGCCACCAACGTTTATTTGTGGGAAACGTCGGAAAAACCGAAGAAAACCGGTCAAAATGAAAATTCTAAGTTCGGGAGTTGTATTTACGCTTGAGGAAGGTATTAGCACCTATCACGTTTGTCACAAAGGACAACAGCCTATTTTTTAGAATTGTGGAATTGTGTTATCTTAACTTTTATTTCTTTTTATTTTTTTTGAGGTCGACAAAAGCGGGGCTTTTACTCCTACGTACCCTCCTTTGGAGGGGAAATCAGACCTACGTAGTTCTTTCTTAAGCATGAATCAAGTGATTCTTTTTACTTGAAAGGTGATCATTTTAAGGCGTTGGACCTTAAAAATGATCCATTTTACTTGGTAAGAAACTGAAATGATAAAGTTTCAAAACCCTATTTTTGTGGACGAGCTTGACTAGGCGAGTTGATTTTAGCCTTAGTTTCACTTTAGTTATTTAGTCAATTCAATTAAGAATGAGAAATCCCAAAGAGAAAACGTCCGATTGATCTTTCGCTTTTATTTTACTAAAAGGTATTTTTTGATTATTATATTATTATTTTACCTCTTTTTTGATTTCCAACGTGGTTATGGCACGACCGAACGGTCGGAATTCATTTTAACCAAAATTAACGGATGATACAATTCAAACGATCGGTGGAAATTTATTTTATTTTTAGATTAAGCGAGAAATGACTTAAATAAATGGCTTAAGCACGTCAAAAGGGGGTATAAAAAGCAAATGAAAACGAGAATAAAAATACATGAAACAAAATGTGGACCACCACGGGTACATAGAATGAATTGAAAAGCTTGGTTTGAGGTACTTACCCATTGAAGACTGAAGAAAACGAAGAATGAACGATGAATCTTGAAGAACGGTCGAGAATCTTTGCGTAATTACTCACGGAAACGTTACGGAAGCGCCTCGGCTTGGATTTTCTTCACGGAAATAATTTTCCTCAGCAATTTCGAGAGAGAGAGAAGTGCCTAAGAGGCTGAACCCTTTTCTTCTTCACTTCTCCCCCTATTTATAGCAAAATAGGGGAGAAGCTTGCCGCCCAGATCACCCAGGCGAGCAAGGTTGCTTCCTCCAGAAGCAACAGCCTTATGGAGGAAGGGTCTAGAAGGCCCAAGTGGGCCAGATTGCTATTTGCACCCCCTTTTTTACTAAATGCACCCCCTTCTATTTTTTGGTAATTCTTTTTCCGTAACGTTACGAAACTTTACGAATTCCGTAACGATACTCATTTCCCTTCCGCAAGGTTACGAATCCTTACGGATTATGTATTTACTCTTTTTTAGCTTTCGAAGAAGTTACGAAAACTCACGGATTGCACAAAAACATCTCTTTTCAACTTCCGCCACATTACGGAATTTCACGGATCGCGCAAGCCTGCTTCCTTTTGATTTCCGAGACGTCTCGGGACTTCATTTATTGTGCAACAAAGGACGCCAAGTACCTTAAAGCGGCTAACCAAAGGTTGCATGTCATCAAGTAATAATCCCCGGACGAAATTAGGGTATGACAGTTGCCCCTCTTTACTTACCTCTCATCGGAGATAAGAGGAAAGCAAAGATAGGACACTGATTTCGTCCGTCCTTCCCTTTTCGTGATGACGACTCTCGTCTCTACTCCTTCTTTTTTTCTTCTGCACAAAACAAAATACAAACAACAACAAGAACAACGAACATAATATACATATACACACATACACATATACACATATTTGGCGAAGGAACCGATCCTGAAAACAACAGAATAACGTGTTTCCCAGTCACCAGAGGCTTCGCGCTTGACAATGGAGGACACATGAACAACGCTAGGCAATAACATTCATGGGGCTCCGAAAAAGGGTGAGAATGGAGGATTGCCTTGAGGGTCCTCACTTAGGCAATCATGAAACACAGCTCCAAACTCGAAAGTGGAGGACACATGAACAGCCCTAAGCAATAACATTCACGTGGCTCCGAAAAAGGGTGAGAATGGAGGATTGCCTTGAGGGTCCTCACTTAGGCAATCATGAAACACAGCTCCAAACTCGAAAGTGGAGGACACATGAACAGCCCTAAGCAATAACATTCATGTGGCTCCGAAAAAGGGTGAGAATGGAGGATTGCCTTGAGGGTCCTCACTTAGGCAATCATGAAACACAGCTCCAAACTCGAAAGTGGAGGACACATGAACAGCCCTAAGCAATAACATTCATGTGGCTCCGAAAAAGGGTGGGCGGGACCGAACGGGCCACCGGGTTTTTCCACCTGAAAGGCAAACATGCTTTTTGTAAGGAAAAATAAATCATTCGCGAGAGCACCATATCTTAGAGAAACAATATACTTTTGCTAAGGGTAATCTTCCTTGTAATCGAGAATGAAGGGTAGGACGTCAACTTTTAACTTTTAAATGTACATGCAGGGGAAACATCGGGCTTAGCTGAAAATAAATCACTCATAGTGTATAAAACTCACAAGGCAAGTGTTTTGTCCTATTCCCAAACCATAACTGCACCATGACTCTATTTTGCACACGATTTCCTATCGAATCAAAGATCAAACGTACGATCACGGACCAATAGGATTTTCTCGAGGGTGGTGTTTTTGGAGAGGAAGCTGGGTGTTTCGGTCTTTTCCTCTTTGTTCATGTGGGGTGGAATATTGGTAGTCAAGAATGATTCTGAGTGGCAATCTGGCTTTGGAGACTTTCTATCCTCTCTCTTTCATTGACCGAGAATTGCTTCTTTTCCCTTTTCACTTCCTTTCGATCTTTGATCGGGAATCCTTCTTTCCTTTCTTCTGTTCTTTTCTTTATTTTCATTTTTTTCTTTTTTCTTTCTTTCCATTTCTTCCTTCTCTTTCTTTTCACTTTTCCTTCCCCATCCCTTTCTTTGGGAAATCGGGTTTTAGCATTCTATTTGCTCTCCCTCGAGGAGATTCCGCTGTCCTTTGCTTCGGGGGAAGGAATGAGGGTTCCCTTTTTTAAAGGCCAAGGTTCAAAAAGGTCTAAGGTGGTGTTTCAATGGGGTTTTCTTTTTTCTTTTTTTTTTTTATCGTGGAAACCCAATCTTGATATCTGGGGCAAAACAAATTTGGGTGTCAAGGCGTCGATTTCGGGTCGAACTTCCATATTATTCCGTAAGGCACGCGTGACAATGATGATTCAAAAACAACATGCAAAATCAGTCATGGCTACAGCCAGGTGGGCACTCAAGCATCCCTTTTATGACATTGTGATACTACGGTTGGGAATTTACACAGACAGACCCAAAGTTTCCAAGTTATGTTCTTTTATCAGTTCAATGAATTCATCCATCCTTATCTCGGTTCATTCCGGAAAATAAACTCTTAGCATCAGTCCCTTGTTTCCAGAAGATGCGTTTGCTCTTTACGAATGATTTATACTTCTTAACTATAACATGTCGACCTTCGCGGTCTTTCTTTCTCTTTACTTTTTTTGTTTTATTTTATATACGTTCACTAAACTATACACCCGTGGTCCTTTATGAGGAAAATCTTTCTTTGTACATCTATGACAAACTTTTTTATACACGCATTAGAACTCTTCTTTTTACGTCACACGGTCTATATACAAACCCTATTTATATTCAAAGATTTTTCATTTTTCCCAACACACACTTATACACAAAAGTTTCTTCATATACACTCGTTGCTCACACACACAAGAATTCCTTTCCACGCATCATTTACACACAAAGACCTTCTATACACATTTTCCTTTTACATACATGTATAGATAAAAAACTTTTTCTTTTCTTTATGAACATGACTTTTATTCACAATGCTTCTTTCTTTTTATTAGGATTTTTGGTTCATTTTATTTTTAGGACGACGTTCCTAAATGAAAAACTCTACACGGTTCCGGAATTCCAACAAACGCTATTGATAACAATGAAACAAGTACCGACGTAACAACTCAAACGATATGTATGTACAAAACAAAAGTCAAAACATGAAACAAACGTTAGTCCCTTAGTCAAACACAAAATAAGATGATATGTAACAGAAAAACAAATGGAAACAAAAAGAAATATGGATTGAGAGATCTCCCAATCATGTGGCCCCGCTCCCTCCTAAGAAATCCAGTAAATCGGTTATCTCCTCGTCCTCGCGGGCCTCATCTGCCTCGTCGGGAGCCTCTGCTGGTGCCTCTCCTGCCCGGGCCTCAGGCCAATCTCCAGGCCATGCGACCTCTGCCCTGAACTGGTCCGGAGTAGGGCACGGAAAAGAAGTAAAACCCTGGCTCTGCAGGTTGAGGCTCATCTGGTAAAGACAATCATGGGTCTGTACATGTGCCCGGTGGTTGGCCGCCTGCTGGCGAACCAAATGCCGCAAATACTGCTCCGGGTCAAATGATTCGGCTGGACCAGCCTGATGTGGTGGCGGCGCGTCCGCGGCTTGTGGTGCATCACCCTGGACCTGTCTCTGCGTGCAGTACTTCTCAATAAAAGCTCGGGTGATGGGCGGCCGAATCACCTTGCTAGGTGCGACGGGGACGCCGAACGACTGGCAGAGTCCTGTGATCAAGGCGGGAAATCCCAGGGCCCTGTTGGACTTATCCGGGTTCAGAGGGTGCCTGGTAGGCGCCATACCTGCAAATATATAGATGGCATCAGCGGAACTGAGCCACATGAATGCTCATCCGTGTCAGGATGGCGTACACCAGCTGACACTTCGGCAGGGGGAGGTCGGAATTATGATCGCCGGGCAGGATGTTGCTGAGCAGCAAAGTCATCCATATCTGAGTGAGGGTGGTCATGTTGGTGCGCATGATCCGCACCCGTCTCCCGGCAGCAGTCCGGGCAAAATCCTGCCCCGGTATACATAGCAACTGGGCGATGGCCTCCTCATCGAACCCATCGGCCCGGTTCCTCCTCTGGCCATACTCGCACTCCTGGCCCTCTTCCAGCACTAAAGGATATCCCAGGAGCTGGCCGATAGCATCTGCATCAAACGGGATCCACTGACCCCTCACCTAGGACCTCATATCACGCACGCCCTCCTCTGTAGGCCAAGCATTGGCGTAAAATTCGAGGACTATGTCTGGATCGAACTTGGCCATGGGGGTGACCAGTGATGCCCACCGCCGGCGAACTATTTCTTCCTAGAAATCGGTATACTCATCGTCCCTGAGCTGGACGCGTCGCTCCTGGAGAAATGACCATCCCTTGATGGCCTCGAAGCGCTGCTGGTGTTCAGCGCTCCTAAAGCGGTGGCTGTCATATTCGGGAGCGGAACTGGTTCCTTCAGCCACTTTATCCTTCCTAGATCTCTTTGAGGCGAGCTTCCTCGGGGCCATTTCCTACAAGAACAAACATTTAGAAGTTAGTTTTACCAGATAATGCTTGTCTTAACGCAAAAAATGTCATGCTAACCCCTCCGGTTTAGAACGAAATCATGCGCACGTTTAAAGTAACACATTTATGCACATGCGTATGTGTAGAATATCCTACTATTTATATCAACATAGAGGCCATCCAACACATTCTAATTGTCATACATATATATGCATTTTGAAAAGAACACACATTCTCACGCTTAAGGCATTGCGTCAAAATTTACACTTAACTATGTCCTAAACATTTGCTATCACACACTACCTACACACACTCAAAATATATATACCATACAAACTTTCATTGTTTCAGTCACACTTATGCATATTGGCAAGATATTTAACATTATGCACATACTTGCATTCAAAAGAGAATCCCGTGCTATCATACATTCATTTAGGAAGGGACCTCAATATTCCTTCACCCTTTGAAAAGAATTTCATGCCCTTTATATTTACACATATATCTACACACCATTGAAAAGCATCTCCCACGTTACTTAGGTGCAAAGTGCCAATCATGGGGCAGCCCAAATTCTTACAAACAAGTCCCTATTTTCATGCTTTTCTAATCCTAAAACCAAATTTTGGATTCCTAGCCATAAGCATGTTTCCTTGCATTGAAGCTACAAGTTTAGGCTCCTAAGCTTGGGATTGCATTTGGGCATCTATTTTGACTTTCCTATGCTATCTCTACATACATAAAATAGCCCCACCATCCCAATTCTGCAAAATCATATTTATATATCATTGGGGCATTTCACCGAGCACTTGGTGGGCGCACGTTTAGACATAAATTGCAAGAGAATGGGAGCAATGTGGCATGCTCCATTGCTTCAGAATACAACCTAGGCCTAAGGCCTTTTCATTCAAATCCTCAATTCAAGAAAACAAGCACCAAAGTGTCATACCCTAATTTCGTCCAGGGACCTTTGCTTGATGACATGCGACTTTTGTTTGGTCCTTGTGAGGTGCTTGGCACCCATCATTAGGCAATTTTTGAAATTCCGGGACATGCCGGAAAACAAAAGAAAATATTGATGCACAATCCGTGAGGTTCCGTGACACACCGGAAATCAAATGGAAGCATCGTTGCACAATTAGTGAGGTTCCGTAACATTCCGTAAGTCAAAAAGGTGATGATTATGTAATCCGCAAGGTTCCGTAGCATTACGGAAAGAAAACAAGTATCATTACGAAATTCGTAAGTTTCCGTAACTTTACGAAAAAAGAATCACCAAAAAAAGGCAGGGGGTGCTCTTAGTAAAAATGGGGGTGCAAATAGCAACCAGGCCCACTTGGGCCCTCCAGAAGATTCCTCCAGAAGGCTGTTGCTTCTGGAGGAAGCAACCCTGCTCGCCTGGGCGAGCTGGGTGGCAAGCTTCTCCCCCAATTTTCTATAAATAGGGGGAGAAGTGAAGTGAAAAAGGGTTCAGCCCCTTAGGCACTTCTCTCTCTTTCGAATTTGCTTGGGAAAATTGTTTCCGTGAAGAAAATCTATGCCGAGGCGCTTCCGTAACGTTTCCGTGAGGAATTTCGCGAAGGTTTCGACCGTTCTTCGACGTTCTTCATTCGTTCTTCATCGTCCTTCGATCTTCAACGGGTAAGTACCTCGAACCAAGCCTTTCGATTCATTCTATGTACCCGTGGTGGTCCACATTGTGTTTCGTGTATTTTTATTCTCGTTTCATTTACTTTTTATACCCTCTTTTGACGTGCTTAAGCCATTTTATTTAAGTCATTTCTCGCTTAACCTAAAAATAAAATAAATTTCCACCGATCGTTTGAATTGTATTATCCGTTAACTTCGGTTAAAATGAATTCCGACTGTTCGGTCGTGCCGTAACCACGTTGGAAATAAAAAAAAGAGGTAAAATGATAATATAATAATAAAAAAAATGTCTTTTAGTAAAATAAAGCGGAAAATCAATCGGACGTTTTCTCTTTGGGATTTCTCATTCTTAATTGAATTGACTAATAAACTAAAGTGAAACTAAGTCTAAAATCAACTCGCCTAGTCAAGCTCGTCCATAAAAATAGGTTTTTGAAGTTTATCATCTCAATTTCTTACTAAGTAAAATGGATCATTTTTAAGGTCCAACGCCTTAAATGATCACCTTTTAAGTAAAAGAAACCACTTGATAAAAAAGAACTACGTAGGTCTGATTTTCTCATCCCAATTGAGGAATACGTAGGAGCAAAGGGAAACACCCTTGTCGACCACAAAAAGAGAAAAAAATATAAAAAGGGTATAAAGGATATAAGGACATAAAAGGGAACGTAAAAATCAAAGTCATGTTTGCACATTCGATTAAAGGCTGCCGTCCCTTGCGACGGACGTGTGGGGTGCTAATACCTTCCCCGCGCGTAAATACAACTCCCGAGCCTTTCACTTAAAAGTTCGTAGATCGCGTCTTTTCCGGTTTTTCCGACGTTTTCCTCAAATAAACATTGGTGGCGACTCCGCGCGTATTCCTTTCGTGGAACACGCATCCCGCGAGCCACGCGTCGCCCTCCTGCCGAAGGGTAGGTTGCGACAGTTGGCGACTCCACTGGGGACTATTTTAGAGAGTTAGGCCATTTAATCTTGTGCAATGTTTTATCATGACTTTCTCCTTTGTTGGTTTCCCTTCATTATGTTCTTGTGTATATAAACTCTTTATTGCTTTTAGTGCGTTTTAAAATGTATGCATGAGGTAAATATTTATTCATTTGATGCACACAAACACCAGCACTATTTGCACACACTGTGAGTTGAAAAAGGGCCCTATACCCGGGTTCATAGGAACATAAGGAGTGGAGGTGAATCTGTGATCATGCTAGGTCTCCGACTTGCTTGATTACAGTGAACCCTCATCTAGAGTTTTCCTCTTTGTAAACATATTGTTGCTAGTAGTCCCTACTGCTGCTGTATGTTCTTCGAAGGGGATAATACCTCTAGAAATCATCAAGAGAGATATGACTACCTTGGGGGGTTATCACTAAATTCCTAGTTAGTTCTCTCCCTTATAGGTCCCTTAAATAGGGGCACAGAGCAAATACGTTGCGTGCCATTTTTCACACTGCCATGCATAAGTATCATATACCCTTTTGCTTATGTTCAGTGAATATTGTCATACTATGTACATTCCCGCATTGCGTCTTTTGCATATGCATCGCATATGGGTTCTGTCTTGATCCCCTCTGTAAACAAACCAACGGAGGGTCTGTGTCGCCTTCTTAAAAACATACGTTGGGGCACTTTGCTACCCCTAGACGTTGTATCTAAGAAGGAGACAATTCCTCGGGCCCCCGCATTCCTAGATTGCATCTGTGTCATATGCATTCCTTCATGCATTCATCCATTCCACCCATGAGATATCGGAGTTTTGATTTGCACCAGCTTTTTGTCTCACCTTAGTAAGCATGGGAACAAATCAAACCGGCGAGAGGTTTTACCAAGTCAAGGTTAAAGGCCTAGATACCACCAGCATCAAGGAATTAGGGCGGTTGATGGAACCTCTCCAAATGCAAGCCTTCCGCAAGACTTACGGAAAAATCTTAGAGTTGACCATAGCAGAGGTATCCATAGAAGCCATTGCATCACTCACCCAATACTACGACTAACCTTTGAGATGCTTCACGTTCGGAGACTTCCAATTGGTACCAACCATTGAAGAATTTGAGGAGATTCTAGGATGTCCTCTCGGGGGAAGAAAACCATATCTTTCCTCCGGGTGTCTCCCCTCTTTAAGTAGAATTGCAACTGTGGTCAAGGATTCAGCAAGAGGTTTGGACCGCATAAAACAGACACGAAATGGCATAGCGGGCCTACCACGGAAGTACCTAGAAGACAAGGTGAGGGGTATGGCCAATCAAGGAGATTGGGTCCCGTTTATGGATGTGTTAGCTTTGCTAATTTTTGGGGTCGTCCTCTTTCCAAACGTAGATGGTTTGGTGGACCTAGCAGCAATCGACACTTTCCTTGCATACCACCATAGCAAGGAAAGTCCGGTGGTAGTTGTCTTGGCAGATTTATTTGACACATTTGACCGAAGGTGCGAAAAGAGTAGCGCACGGATCATCTGTTGCTTGCCCGCTCTTTGTGTTTGGTTGATTTCACACCTGTTCCAACAAGACACGAGGCATCCATGTTCGCTCCAATGCCATCGCTCGTGTACTGAAAAGAGAAGAATAGATTGGGACCAGCTTTTGGCTGGGATAGGAGGTAGAACAATCAATTGGTTCCCCCGATGGAAAGAAGGAAAGGAGGGAGTCCTTTTCTCATGTGGAGGGTACCCAAACATTCCGCTGATAGGAACGAGGGGTTGTATTAACTACAATCCTGCGCTCGCTATAAGACAACTAGGGTACCCCATGAGGGGAGCACCGATGGAAGAAAGCGTGTCTCCTTTCCTTGTGAGGGATTTCGGCGCGCAAAATTTCAAGGCTATACAAAGAATCCATAAGGCATGGGAAACCCCGTTAAGGAAAGATCAAGAACTTAGGGGCATTCGTAATGGCATCATTGGTGGTTACCATGAATGGCTGAAAGTTCATATACGAGGTTTAGATTGGCTCGCCAAGTTAAAAGTCGTCAGCGAAGAGAGTTTTGAAGCACCGGAAGAGGACGAAGAAGTCCAAGCTCTCAAAAGCGAGTTAGGAAAGGCGAAACTTGCCAAGGAGAAGTTCAAGTTGGCCGCTACACACATCCGGAAGGAGTGTGCCGGATTACGGGAAGAGAATGCAACTATCGCAAGAGCCCTTGAACAAGAGGCCAAGAGGGCTTGCAAGGAAGAGTATGGCCGTAACAAATTTCGCGGAGCTCTGTGGCGTAGCAACAATGAACTCAAGCTGTGAAGGGAAGAGAGGGACCAGTCGCGAGCACATAGCATGGTCTTGAAAGAGGAGTTAGTTGCCTGTTCAAGGTCCAAAAGGAGCTTATCTCAGCGTTTATGCGAGACGGAGACCAGCATGCTAGCTATCATCGCCAAGTACCAAGAAGAGTTAGGTCTAGCCACGGCCCACGAGCATAGGGTCGCGGACGAGTATGCCCAAGTATACGCGGAAAAAGAGGCTAGGGGAAGGGTGATCGACTCTTTACACCAAGAGGCAACCATGTGGATGGATCGGTTTGCTCTTACCTTGAACGGGAGTCAAGAACTTCCCCGATTGTTAGCCAAGGCCAAGGCAATGGCGGACACTTACCCCGCCCCCGAAGAAATTCATGGGCTTCTCGGCTATTGTCAGCATATGATAGACTTAATGACCCACATAATTAGAAATCGCTAGGAAACTTGTATGGTCTCTCAGACCTTGACTAGGTACAACTTTTTGAAATAAAATGAGTTGGTCCCATGTTTTTACTCCAAAAAGCTTGTGCGAATCAAATCACTCCCGCATCTTATCTCTAGCATGCATTCTTTCTTTCTTTACCCACTCCTCACGTTTGGTTTTTTAGGGAAAAACACCATAACTAAACGCGCCACAAGGCATCCCTATCGCACCAGATCCAAATCTAGAACGATGGGTGATCAAGAGGAGACACAGGAACAGATGAAAGCCGACATGTCGGCTCTGAAAGAACAGATGGCTTCCATGATGGAGGCCATGTTAGGAATGAGGCAGCTCATGGAGAAAAATGTGGCCACCGCTGCCGCTGTCAGTTCGGCTGCCGAAGCAGACCCAACTCTCTTGGCAACTGCGCACCATCCTTCATCAAACATAGTAGGACGGGGAAGGGACACACTGGGGCACGATGGCAACCCTCACCTGGGATACAACCGAGCGGCTTACCCTTATGGATTGCCGCCCAACTACTCACCACCCGTCCTGCAAGACGATGCGGGCCATCTTGCTTCTCCCGTCCTTGAAAGAGAACCTCCTCAACAGCCCGACGAGGTCCACAAAGACCCTCAAGACTATGCTCGAAGGGATGTCGAGTTCTATCCCCCGATCCCCGAAGGGCCGGCACCCAGCACGTTGCCTCAACCCAACATCACGACACAACCAATAGTTTTGTCCACGGAAGGACCGCCCCCGGCAACTGAAGAAAGGAGGAAGCTCGATCTCCTCGAGGAAAGATTGAGAGCCGTGGAAGGATTTGGGGATTATCCGTTCGCAGACATGACGGATCTTTGCTTAGTACCCGATGTTGTTATCCCCCCGAAGTTCAAAGTGCCGGACTTCGACAAGTATAAAGGGACGACTTGTCCCAAAAACCATCTCAAGATGTACTGTCGCAAGATGGGCGCACACTCTAAGGATGAGAAGCTATTAATACACTTCTTTCAAGATAGCTTGGTCGGAGCCGCGGTAGTTTGGTACACTAATTTGGAAGCTTCCCGTATCCGTACTTGGAAGGATCTGAGTACTGCCTTCCTAAGGCAATATCAGTATAATTCCGATATGGCTCTCGATCGCATTCAGCTGCAGAATATGTTCAAGAAAGAGGGCGAAACCTTTAAAGAATACGCACAGCGGTGGAGAGACCTGGCGGCACAAGTAGCTCCTCCCATGGTTGAGAGAGAGATGATCACCATGATGGTACACTCTGCCAGTGTTCTACTATGAGAAGCTAGTAGGTTACATGCCGTCCAGCTTCGCGGATCTAGTGTTCGCCGGGGAAAGAATCGAGGTAGGGTTGAAAAGAGGAAAGTTCGATTACGTTTCCTCCACGAGTGCGAATGCCAAAAGAATCGGGGCAACGGGGGCAAAGAGGAAGGAAGGAGATGCCCATGCCGTCTCTTCAACGCCCGCGTGGGTCAAACCCCCGCAGACACCTCATGGTACCCATCAGTACGTGCAACATCACCTGAGCTTCTCGGCTCATACCGGGAACGCCTCTAGTTCAGCACCCGTGCAGCCTAAGGCACCCACCCAGAGGGAAGCTCCCCAAGTTCCAGCTCCGAACACGACTCGCCCGGCCGGTAATTCCAACGCAACAAGGAACTTCCCTCCGAGGCCATTTCAAGAATTCACCCCACTCCCAATGACGTACGAAGACCTCTTGCCGTCCCTCATCGCTAACCATTTGGCCGTGGTAACTCCCGGAAAGGTCCTCCAACCCCCTTTCCCAAAGTGGTATGACCCTAACGCAACTTGCAAGTACCATGGGGGTGTCCCGGGGCATTCCATTGAAAAATGCTTGGCCCTTAAATACAAGGTCCAACATTTGATAGATGCTGGATGGCTGACTTTCCAAGAGGATCGGCCCAATGTGAGAACCAACCCGCTCGCCAATCATGGAGGGGGAGCGATTAACGCCGTTGAGTCCGATAGGCCGCGCAGGTCTAAACCTGTAAAGGATGTGGCAACCCCTAGGAGGTTTATCTTTGAGGCCCTACAAAAGGGAGGTGTGATTCCCCATAGTGGGCGTAAGGAGGATTCCTGTTTGCTGCATTCCGGCGAGCTGCATGACATGGAAACGTGTTTGGGAGTAGAGGAATTGTTACAGCGGATGATAGATCAAGGTTGACTGGAAGTTGGCAGTGAAGGAAGAGAAGAGCAGCATATATGCATGCAGTCCACGGATGGGAGCAGTGTTGCGAAGCCCAAACCCTTGGTGATATACTTCACCAAGGGCACAGCTTCGCAAAAGCCCGGACACCCCTTAGCAGCTAAACCTGTTCCTTTCCCGTACCAAAATAGCCACACAGTCCCATGGAGATATACACCTCCGAGGGGGAAGGAAGAAGAAGCCACCGACGTCAGCTCGTTGTCGGCTAAGGTAACAAATATCACGGGACTGAATGGTGTGACCCGCGGTCGTGTGTTTGCGCCTCCGGACCTACCAGTACAACCCGCGAACGTCAAGGGGAAAGGAAAAGTGGTGGAGGAACAAGATGGTGAAGCGCCCCACGCTTCGAATAAAGATATTCCGGCGAAAGGTCTTTCGGAGAAAAAGGATGGTAAAAAGGAGGTGTCGCTAGAGGAAGCCAGCGAGTTCCTCCGTATAATTCAGCAGAGCGAATTCAAGGTTATCGAACAACTCAACAAAACTCCGGCCAGGGTCTCGCTTTTGGAGTTACTCATGAGCTCCGAACCTCATCGGGCTCTGCTAGTAAAAGTTCTGAACGAGGCCCATGTGGCCCAAGACATCTCGGTAGAAGGTTTCAGAGGGCTGGTCAATAATATCACTGCCAACAACTATCTCGCCTTCGCCGAAGAAGAAATCCCCGCCGAGGGGAGAGGGCATAATAAAGCTTTGCACGTATCAGTCAAGTGTATGGACCATGTCGTAGCCAAAGTGCTCATCGATAATGGTTCCAGTTTAAACGTGATGTCTAAGAGCACTTTGGAGAAATTACCATTCAATGCTTCCCACTTAAAGCCGAGTTCAATGGTGGTTCGTGCCTTCGATGGCACCCGCCGAGAGGTTAGGGGAGAGATCGATCTCCCAGTACAGATAGGCCCTCACACCTGTCAAGTCACCTTCCAAATAATGGATATTAACCCCCCCCCTACAGCTGTCTGTTGGGGCGCCCGTGGATCCACTCAGTGGGAGTTGTTCCCTCTACACTCCACCAAAAGTTGAAATTCGTAGTGGAGGGGCATTTGGTCATCGTGTCAGGCGAGGAAGACATCTTGGTGAGCTGCCCATCCTCTATGCCTTATGTGGAGGCCGCAGAGGAGTCATTAGAAACTGCTTTCCAGTCTTTCGAGGTGGTAAGCATTTCCTCCGTGGATTCCTTCTCTGGGCAGCCTTGCCTGTCCGATGCAGCAGTAATGATGGCCCGAGTTATGTTGGGGAACGGTTATGAACCCGGAATGGGTTTAGGCAAAGACAACGGCGGCATAACTAGCCTGATAAATGCCAAAGGAAATCGTGGGAAGTATGGTTTAGGCTATAAGCCCACTCAGGCAGATATAAAGAGAAGCATCGCGGGAAGGAAGAGCGGTGGTCAAAGCTCGCGGTTGAGACAAGAAAGTGAAGGAAGCCCGCCCTGCCACATAAGCAGAAGCTTTATAAGCGCGGGTCTGGGAGACGAAGGTCAAGTGGTCGCGATATACGAAGATGATGTTCCAAGTACATTGGATTTGGTACGACCATGCCCTCCTGATTTCCAGCTGGGAAATTGGCGAGTGGAGGAACGCCCCGGCATTTACACAACGAGCATAATGTAAACCTTTACGGTTTTAAAAGCTCTATAGTTGGGCCTAGGCTTTAGAGTTTTTCTTTTGTTAAGGCTTTGTGTCTTTTGTTTTTTAATTTATAATACAAGGATCTTTCTTCATCTGTTCCTACGTCTCTACCCATTCTCATCCATTTGCATGTTTACTTCTTTATTTTCGAAACGGCAAATCCGATGACGAGTCCCCCGAAGGTACTAATACCTGGGACCCGTCTATCAACTTCGAGCAAGAAATGAATCAAACGGAAGATGAAGGAAATGAGGATGTGGGACTTCCCCCAGAATTAGAAAGAATGGTCGCTGTCATACCCTAATTTCGTCCGGGGACCTTTGCTTGATGACATGCGACCTTTGTTTGGTCCTTGTAAGGTGCTTGGCACCCATCATTAGGCAATTTGTGAAATTCCGGGACATGCCGGAAAACAAAAGAAAATATTGATGCACAATCCGTAAGGTTCCGTGACACACCGGAAATCAAATGGAGGCATCGTTGCACAACTAGTGAGGTTCCGTAACATTCCGTAAGTCAAAAAGGGGATGATTATGTAATCCACAAGGTTCCGTAACATTACGGAAAGAAAACCAGTATCGTTACGAAATTCGTAAGTTTCCGTAACTTTACGAAAAAAGAATCACCAAAAAAAAAGCAGGGGGTGTGCTTAGTAAAAAATGGGGGTGCAAATAGCAACCAGGCCCACTTGGGCTTCCTCCAGAAGATTCCTCTAGAAGGCTGTTGCTTCTGGAGGAAGCAACCCTGCTCGCCTGGGCGAGCTGGGCGGCTAGCATCTCCCCTATTTTGCTATAAATATGGGAGGAAGTGAGAAGGAAAAGGGTTCAGCCCCTTAGGCACTTCTCTCTCTTTCGAATTTGCTTGGAAAAATTATTTCCGTGAAGAAAATCTAAGCCGAGGCGCTTCCGAAACGTTTCCGTGAAGAATTTCGCAAAGGTTTCGACCGTTCTTCGACGTTCTTCATTCGTTCTTCATCGTTCTTCGATCTTCAACGGGTAAGTACCTCGAACCAAGCTTTTCAATTCATTTTATGTACCCGTGGTGGTCCACATTGTGTTTCGTGTATTTTTATTCTCGTTTCATTCACTTTTTATACCCCCTCTTGACGTGCTTAAGCCATTTTATTTAAGTCATTTCTCGCTTAACCTAAAAAAAAAAAAAATTTCCACCGATCGTTTGAATTGTATTATCCGTTAACTTCGGTTAAAATGAATTTCGACCGTTTGGTCGTGCTGTAACCACGTTGGAAATAAAAAAAAAAGAGGTAAAATGATAATATAATAATAAAAAAATGTCTTTTAGTAAAATAAAGCGGAAAATCAATCGGACGTTTTCTCTTTGGGATTTCTCATTCTTAATTGAATTGACTAATAACTAAGGTGAAACTAAGGCTAAAATCAACTTGCCTAGTCAAGCTCGTCCATAAAAATAGGTTTTTGAAGTTTATCATTTCAATTTCTCACTAAGTAAAAATGGATCATTTTCAAGGTCCAACGCCTTAAAATGATCACCTTTTAAGTAAAAAAGAGAATCACTTGATAAGAAAGAACTACGTAGGTCTGATTTTCTCATCCCAATTGAGGAATACGTAGGAGCAAAGGGAAAGACCCTTGTCGACCACAAAAAGAGAAAAAATATAAAAAGGGTATAAAGGATATAAGGACATAAAAAGGGAACATAAAAATCAAAGTCATGTTTGCACATTCGATTAAAGGCTGCCGTCTCTTGTGACGGACGTGTGGGGTGCTAATACCTTCCCCATACGTAAATACAACTCCCGAACCTTTCACTTAAAAGTTCGTAGATCGCGTCTTTTCCGGTTTTTCTGACGTTTTCCTCAAATAAACGTTGGTGGCGACTCCGCGCGTATTCCTTTCGTGGAACACGCATCCCGCGAGTCACGCGTCGCCCTCCCGCCGAAGGGTAGGTTGCGACAGTTGGCGACTCCGCTGGGGACTGTTTTTAGAGAGTTAGGCCATTTAATCTTGTGCAACGTTTTACCATGACTTATCCCTTTGTTGGTTTCCCTTCATTATGTTCTTGTGTATATAAACTCTTTGTTGCTTTTAGTGCGTTTTTAAATGTATGCATGAAGTAAATATTTATTCATTTGATGCACACAAACACCAACACTATTTGCACACACTGTGAGTGAAAAAGGGCCCTATACCCGGGTTCATGGGAACATAAGGAGTGGAGGTGAATCTGTGATCATGCTAGGTCTCCGACTTGCTTGATTACAGTGAACCCTCATCTAGAGCTTTTCTCTTTGAAAACTTATTGTTGCTAGTAGTCCCTACTGCTGCAATATGTTCTTCGAAGAGGATAATACCTCTAGAAACCATCAAGAGAGATATGACTACCTTGGGGGTTATCACTAAAAGCCTAGTTAGCTCTTTCCCTTATAGGTCCCTTAAATAGGGGCACGGAGCAAACACACTGCGTGCCATTTTTCACACTGCCATGCATAAGTATCATATACCCTCTTGCTTATATTTGTTTGTGAATATTGTCGTACTATGTACATCCCCGTGTTGTGCCTTTCGCATATGCATCATGCGTGGGTTTCGTCTTTGATCCCCTCACTTTAGCAAACCGACGGAGGGTCTGTGTCGCCTTCTTAAAAACATACGTTGGGTGCCACGCTGCCCAAACGTTGTATCCAACAAGGAAACAATTTCTCGGGCTCCCGTATTCGTAAATTGCATCTGTGTCATATGCATTTCTTCATGCATTCATCCATTCCACCCATGATAGATGTCGGAGTTTTGATTCGGACTAGATTTTATTTCACTTTAGTAAAACATGGGATCAAGTCAAAAGCCTTCGCTTAAAAAGAGGTTCTATCAAGTCAAAATCAAGAGCTTAGAGGTCACTAGTTTACGAGAGTTGGGGCAATTAATGGGTCAACTTCAACAGCAAGCCTTCTGCAAAGCCTATGGTAAGATTTGGGACCTAGCTAGGGTATAAGTCTCCATGGAACCGATTGCATCCCTTTCCCAGTATTATGACCAGCCCCTAAGGTGCTTCACATTTGAGGACTTCCAGCTAGTGCCGACTGTGAAAGAGTTTGAAGAAATCCTGGGATGCCCACTGGGAGGAAGGAAGCCATATCTTTTCTATGGGTTCTATCCCTCCACGACAAGAGTTGCCAAGGTAGTGAAAATCTCAGCACAAGAGTTGGACCGGGTAAAGCAAAACAGGAATGGGGTAGTCGGAGTACCAAGGAAGTGTTTGGAGGAAAGGGCAAAGGCCTTGGGAAATCAAGGCGAATGGGCTTTCTTTTATTGACATCTTGGCGCTTTTGATCTTTGGAGTTGTCCTCTTTCCGAATATGGAAGGGTTAGTGGACCTAGCAGTGATTGACGCTTTCCTCGCCTTTCAGCATGGCAAGGAAAGCCCGGTCGTCGCCATTTTGGCCATGTATGACACGTTCGACCGGGGATGTGAAAAGAGCGGCGCAAGAATTGTTTGTTGTGCACTGGCTCTCTATGTGTGGCTGGTTTCACACCCTTTTCTCCAAGAAGGTAGGCCCGTCTATCCGCTACAAGGTCACCGCTCGTGCGTCGAAAAAGGAAAGGCGAATTGGGACCAACTCTTGGCTAGCATGGAGGGGCGTCTGTTAATTTGTTCCCTCGCTAGAAGGAAGGAAGAATCAGGATTCTATCTTCATGCGAAGGATGTCCAAATGTTCCCTTGATGGAACAAGGGTTTGTATTAATTATAATCCCGTCCTCGCCATAAGACAGCTTGGCTACCCCATGAGAGGAGTGCCATCAGATGAAAGCATCACGCCTTTCATCGCACGGGGTTTCGGTGACCACAACGCGAGGGTACTCCAAGGAGTTCGCAAGGCATGGGATGCGGCGTGATGAAAAGACAGAGATCTTAGGGGAAGCAGTAATGGGATCATCGGTGGCTATCATAAGTGGCTGAGAGTCCGAACACAAGGATTGGATTGGCTCCCAAATCTAAAGACTGTGAGAGACGATGAGGTTAAAACTTCGGAAGAAAGTGATGAGGTACAAGCCCTAAAGGCAGAGCTTGAAAGAGCCCGGGTAGTCGAAGAGAAGTTCAAGTCCATAGCCATCAAAGTCTGAAAAGAGTATGATGAACTAAGGGACGTCAATATGGCCACAGCTGAAGCCTTGGAACGAGAAACCAAGAAGGCCCGAAAGGAAGAACACGACCAAAGCAAAGTTTTGAGGGGATTTATAGGGCAGCAATAGTGAGCTCAAGCTCTGAAGAGGTGAAAGGAATCATCACGGGTCAAAGGCAAGATCTTGAAGGACGAGCTAAAGGCTTGCCTTAGGTCGAAAAGAAATTTGTCCCAACAGCTAAGCGAGACTGAAGGGAATATGTGGGCCATCATCGATGAGTGCAAAGAAAAGCTAAATCTAGCGGCGACTCACGAGCAAAGGCTAGAGGATGAGTACGCCAAGATATCAGCAGAAAGGGAAGCAAGGGAAAGGGTAATTGATTCATTGCACCAAGAGGCAACAATGAGGATGGACCGATTTGCTCTTACTTTGAACAGGAGTCAAGAACTTCCCCGATTGCTAGCCAAGGCCAAAGCAATGGCGGACACCTACTCCGCCCCCGAGGAGATCCACGGACTTCTCAGCTATTGTCAGCATATGATAGACTTAATGGACCATATGATTAGAAACCGCTAGGAAGTTTGTATTGTCGCTTAGATCTTGACTAGTTATAAACTTTTTGAATAAAATGAGTTTATCCCACGTTTTTACTCCAAAAATCAGTGTGAATCAAGTCACTCCCGCATTTTATCTCTAGCATGCATTGTATGTTGGTCTCGTCCTTTGTCACGGGAAGCCGGAAGGTCCATATCACCTTCTTAATTGTACACATGGGGCACTGCGCCCCCAAATGCGCAAGTAAGAAGAGATAATTTTCCGGGCTCTCATGTCCGTAAAATGCATTCATATCATGCATCGCATAAGCATCTCTTCATAACATCATAATGAACATATCGTTCCTGCATTTGTCCGTTATCATATTCCAGCCTCACATTTTGCATGAGTCATGGCATCATCATGCATATGCGTTCAACAAACTTTTTGATCTGCAAAATTGCATACCATTTGTTTTCATGTTTGCTCATCCTTGTGTTTTCCTCTACATAAACAAAAAAGGGGAAGGGTGAAACTTCACACTACATTCTTAGTTGCATGTGTTAGGCACCATGAGCCAACCATGTTGGGATCATAAACCCATTTCTAAAAAAAACACACAACAACAAAACAAAATAATTGAACATGGTACCTAATGCATGGTTAACTAGGAAATGGTGTTTCTTCGGGCATCTCAATTTCATAATTACATTTTCCATGCATAGCTTAAAGTATGCTCGAGTCATTCATCCCTATGAGATGTTGTTGAAGTATTGGCGATCAGAATTGCCATTCCTTGGATTATAGGGTTGAACCAAGCTCATGCTTTTATAAAAAGGTTCATCAAGTCAAGTTGAAATATGGAAGTAACCGTCTTGCAAAATTGGGGCAAAAGATGAATCGAGTCACATCACTGCTTCGTCTACTGCCAAACATATTTAGGATTGTTGATGTCCTTGTTACTTCCAGTTTCACCTTGACAAAGATGTCATGGACCATGTTGAAAATCTAAATTGATTCAACCCCATATCCTGCGTAAAAATTCGCAATACTTCAACTGTACATCATTCGCATACATCCATGCTTTTCATTGGTTGCATTGCTCATTGCATTCTTTCCTTGAAAAATAAAATAAAATAAAATAAAATGAACTTAATCATTGTTATCAAAAAGAAAAGGACACGCTTTACGGCGCCCTTACCGAACTCGTGCTAGAGTTAGAGTAATGGGTGAAGCAGAGGAGGTGCAAGAGAAGATGAAGGCCGACATGGAGGCCATGAAAGAGCAAATGGCCACAATGATGGAGGCCATGATGAGCATGAAGAAGTTAATGGAAGCCAATGCGGTTATAATTGCCGCTACTAGCGTTGTCGCTAAGGTGAACCCGATGCTCCCATCTGACCTCAAGCAAATGAATCATCCAACCTCAAATATGGTAGGCAAAGATTTGGGAAGTACGGATGACCCCATGATGTGCAAATTCAAAACAAGCACGCCTTCCCGCCATATGGCTTGCCTCCCAAACTATACACCACCCAATGTGGCGTACATTCCCAATGAGGATGTCAATAACTCCACTCCCATACTCATTAAGAGCCAACAACCTCAATCTGATCATGCACATGTCTCTCGACCCATGGAGGAGACACATGAAATTCCCCACCACGATCTAGCCAACTTCGAGCCTTGCCTCGGATATGCCGCTGAAGGGCAAGCAGTTGGTGGTATACCCCTGCAAAACACTTTGGAGGGCCCTCAATATCATCCACAACCACAGCCCTCACGTTCCACAGCGGTTAAAAACCCTCATGACTATGGCAGGAATGGGAAAGTTGGATCATCTAGAGGAAAGGCTCAGGGCCATTGAAGGAGGTGAAGATTATGCCTTTGCTAACCTAGAAGAGTTGTTCCTAGTACCCAATATCATCACCCCTCCCAAGTTCAAGGTGCTGGACTTTGACAAGTACAAGGGGACTACTTGTCCCAAGAACCATCTAAAGATGTATTGTCAGAAGATGGGGGAATACGCAAAAGATGAGGAATTGCTGATACATTCCTTCCAATAAAGTCTTACTGTGGTAGCTGTTACCTGGTACACTAACTTGGAACCTTCCCGAGTCCATTCTTGGAAGGACCTAATGGTTGCCTTTGTTAGGCAGTATCAGTACAATTTTGATATGGTTCCGGATAGGATGCAACTACAGAACATGTGCAAAATGGGGGACAGATCTTTCAAAGAACACGCCCAAAAGGTGGAGGGATCTGGCGGCCCAGGTGGTACCCCCAATGATGGAAAGGGAGACGATAATCGTGATGGTAGACACATTATCGATACTCTACTATGAAAAGATGGTGGGCTACGCACCCTCAAAGCTTTGCGGATCGATGTGGGTCCGAAAAGAGGCAAATTTGATCATCCTACTAGGACGACTGAGAAAACTGGGGCAAATAAAGAGGGTGAGGATGAGGGAGAAACCCATGCTGTGACTGCCATTCCTGTACGGCCAAGTTTCCCACCAACCCAACAATGTCATTACTCAGCCAATAACAAACCTCCTCCTTACCCACCAACCAGTTATCCATAAAGGCCATCCCTAAATCAACCACAAAGTCTGTCTACCGCACTTCCAATGGCGAACACCACCTTTAGCAAAACCAAAAACACCAACAAAAAGGAATTTTGCAGCAAAAAGCCTGTAGGGTTCACCCCAAATTCCGTTGTCATATGCTAAACTTGATCCCATATCCACTCAATAATTCAATGGTAGCCATAACTCCAACCAAGGTTCCTCAACCTCCATTTTTCTGAGGATACGACTCGAACGCAACGTGTGCTTATCATGGAGGAGCCCCGGGGCATTCCATTGAGGATTATATGACCCCGAAGCATAAAGTGTGAATTCTAATTGATACGGGCTGGCTGAAATTTGAGGAGAATCGCTTGTTGAATCCTAACATTGACAAGCAACACCATACATGGGGCAATTCTGGAAGCTGTTGTTATGACTCATCAGGATTTTCAAGTTTATGCCATAAACCACAGTTACAATGCTAAATGATATGGATAAAATGGACATCCTCTCACGAACACATCTTTGCTTATTCAACTTCCACCGGAATGTGAGTATAAGCCATTGGTCTGTTTGCTCAAGCAACCTGCACTCCTGAGTGTTGACTTCCAAGACCGTTCAATCAGAGATTACTCATCTTGCATGTTGGTGGGGGTGTCGTAAAACGATGAGTAAAGTAAAAGTAAAAAAAAAACAAAAAAACAAAAAAAAAACAAAAAAAGAAGAGAGGGCATTTGATTGACTGTGTTTTCATGTAAAAATATAGACGTTCATGTGACCTCATTTTATCATGCCGAAAAGTTTGTCTTCTTAGAGAAGCGAGTTGTCAAGAATAGGATGTTGGACAAATGGCCTCAGTTATCTTAAGAAAAGGGGGGTTGAATTAAGATGCAAAGACTATTCCCCAATTGAACTATCACCCTTTCTTTTTGGATTAACAATGCACCTTTAACATGAATTACTCAAAAGACAAATCAAAATAAACTTCTTTAAAGCAAAAGATAAATAGCAATAAAAGAAGTTTAAAGGAAGAGAGGAATGCAAACTTGATTTATACTGGTTCGGCCACTTCCCGCGCCTACGTCCAGTCCTCAAGAAACCCACTTGAGATTTTCCACTCTCTTTGTAAAACTCCTTTTACAAAGTCTGAACCACACATGGACAACCCTTCCCTTGTGTTCAAGAATCCTCTACAATAAGAGACTCTTAGTCTCTTAATCCCTTTTCAGAAGTAAGAAGAAGAGAAGAAGAAATCTCTCTTAAAAGGGATAGATAGTACAATGAAGACCAATCAAAATTCCTTATTGAATATGCAAGTGGTTGACCAAGGAATCTTTTTGAGAGGATAAGACAGTTCAGTTCAAAAAAACTCTTGATCTTTCGAAAGGATAAAACTGTTTGGGCAATGAAAACTCTCTTTAAAACATTTGAATGGCCATTCATAAAACATTTGAATAGATGTGTCTCTTGGAAATTTTTCTGAAAATCCCCTCTGGTAATCGATTACAAGACTTGTGGAATCGATTACAGGCTTTAAAATTTGAATTAAAACGTTCAATAAACTGTTGGTAAGCAATTACCATCCATGTGTAATCGATTACACATTATAAATTTTGAATTCAAATTTCTAGTGACTGTTATAAACATTTTCAGCTGCTGGTAATCAATTACCAGAGAGTAAATCTCAATTTAAAATGATTTAGATAGAATTCTTTGGCCAAACCTTTTGCTTTTTCAATTTGGAAACTTCTTCCTAAGATTCTAGAGATCAACTTGATCATATATCTTGATTTTCTTGGATTCTTGGATTCTTGTCTTGAATAAAACTTGGAAGCACTTGATCCTTTGGCATCATCAAAACATCAAAACATCTTGCTTCTACATAGGAGTCATTTGACTTAATCCATCAAAAAATCCTTCAACTATTTCTCGTCCTTGAAAAAATTCTTTTTGCAAGAATCAACTCCTTCTTTCATTCTTCCTCACTACGAGGCTATGAAAACAAGACAACGATTGGTACCTCAAAGCCTTACACTGGGGCAATGAGGGGCACCGTGCATGAGCCTCAAGTGAACCTAGGGGTAGATTAGAAGTTCTCACCCAATAGGTTCCCTCCTACAAGGTCATGACGAAAGACAACGATTGGTACCTCAAAGCCTTACACTGGGGAATTGAGGGGCACCGTGCATGAGCCTCAAGTGAACATAGGGGCCGATCAAAAGTTCTCACCCATCGATGTTTTTAACAAAAAAAAGGGGGGGCAAACCCTAGGATTTCAATGGATTGATTAAACATCAAACGACTCCATTGCCGTCACTCCAAAATGGTCAAATGACTAAATCAAACTGAACAACACTCAGAGGGAGTTCTCGGAGAGATTTGCAAAAGATAGGATAAGGTTGCATGGACTATCACCTCTTTCAAAAGGACAGTCAATTTGTGTTTTCCAAAAAAAAATCAAATCAAAATCAAAATCACAAAATAGGGAAAGAATGTCATGAACATTGTACAACTTTCCATTACATTGCATTGTTTCATATGAAGTCCGCATTTACCAAATTTCACGACAAAGGTTGCATGCATCTGCATCCCTAAAAATCATGTTAACTGCATAGATTTCCTACATCTAATGTCCAAATCTTGTGGATTTGGGATGACCGGCCCTCTCGATGAGTCGATCTCTTGCTTTCTCATAAGGGTGGACCCTTGGGTACTTGTACCTATCGCCTTCAGAGGACTGCACGTCCTCACCTTGAGAGGACTACACGTCCTGGCCTTGAGAGGACTACACGTCCTCACCATCAGAGGGATGCACGCCCTAACCTCCAGAGGACTACACGTCCTCGCCTTGAGAGGGCTACCCGCCCTCGCCTTGGGTACTAGTTACCCTCACCTTCAGAGGACTACACGTCCTCACCTTCAGAGGGCTACACGCCCTCGCCATCAGAGGACTGGATGTCCTCACCTTCGTAGGGCTACACGCCCTCACCTTTAGAGGACCACACATCCTCACCTTCAGAGGGCTACACGCCCTCGCCATCAGAGGACTGCATGTCCTCACCTTCGTAGGGCTACACGCCCTCACCTTGAGAGGACTACACGTCCTCGCCTTGAGAGGACTACACGTCCTCACCATCAGAGGGCTGCACGCCCTCACCTCCAGAGGACTACACGTCCTCGCCTTGAGAGGGCTACCCGCCCTCGCCTTGGGTACTAGTTACCCTCACCTTCAGAGGGCTACACGCCCTCGCCATCAGAGGACCACACGTCCTCACCTTCGTAGGGCTACACGCCCTCACCTTTAGAGGACCACACATCCTCACCTTCAGAGGGCTACACGCCCTCGCCATCAGAGGACTGCATGTCCTCACCTTCGTAGGGCTACATGCCCTCGCCATCAGAGGACTGCACGTCCTCACCTTCAGAGGGCTACACGCCCTCGCCATTAGAGGACTGCATGTCCTCACCTTCAGAGGGCTACACGCCCTCGCCATCAAAGGACTGCATGTCCTCACCTTCGTAGGGCTACACGCCCTCACCTTTAGAGGGTTGCACGCCCTCACCTTTAGAGGACTACACGTCCTCGCCAACAGAGGGCTGCACGCCCTCACCTTGAGAGGACTACACGTCCTCGCCAATAGAGGGCTGCACGCCCTCACCTTGAGAGGACTACACGTCCTCGCCAACAGAGGGCTGCACACCCTCACCTCCAGAGGACTACACATCCTCGCCTTGAGAGGGCTGCACGCCCTCACCTTTAGAGGGCTACGTGTCCTCATTTTCAGTGTGCTCCACATTTGCACCTTAAGAGAATTTAAGGTCCTCTGTCCTTAAATGCTTAACCGAGACTTGCACTCCCGGTTAAGGGACCAGTAGTTTCCTTTTAACGGTTCCTGGGCCACCCCCTGATATTGGAGGAGGGCCAACTGTGCGAGCACAACCAGAGAGGGAGGCTATCACACAGCTACTATGCATACCGGGGCAAGATTTCACCCGTGCCACTGCAAAGAGACGAGTGCGGATCATGCGCACCAACATGACCACTCTTACACAGATATAGATGACATTGCTACTTAGCAACATGCTGCCCAGCGACCGCAATGCCAATCTCCCCCTGCAAAAGTATCAGTTGGTCTGTGTCGTCCTGACATGGGTAAGTATGCATATGGTTCAACTGATTTCTGATACCATCTATTGTTTGTAGGGATCGCACCCACAGAGACACCCAGTGGGCCTGAAGAAGTCCAACAGGGTCCTGGGGTTTCCAGCTCTGGTTACGGGCCTCTATCGGCCCTACAGGGCGCCCGTCCCCCCATCAAGTTTATGCCATCGTGACCTAGGTAAGTACGCACCTCTCCCCAACTGATTTCTGATGTCATCTATTGTTTGCAGGGATCGTGCCCGCAAAACACTCTGTGGACCCAAAGAAGGCCAATAGGGTATTAGAGTTGCCAGCTCTAATTACGGGCCTCTGTTAGTTCTACGGAGTGCCCGTTGCCCCCAACAAGGTCATTAGGTCCCGCATTAACCGGGCTTTCATCAAGAAGTACTGCGCCCTAGGCAGGCACAGGGCGAAACACCACGGCAGCATTGGGATGGCCGGTAGCGGGCAATAGACACACCGCCACCACCTCTAGAGTTCACCTCAGCTCATCCACAAAAAGGTTAGAGCATTGCCTACGACACATGGCCGACCAATGGGCGACCAAGTCCAAAGCCAAAGGTAAGCAAAGTACTAGGTCCATGACCGACAAATCATTAAGCGTCCAGCTCAAGACGTTAAAGAAGCGCTACTAGGAGGCAACCTAGTAACTTTTAAATTTCTGCTTGCTATTTGATCACCTTTTGTTTCTCAAGTCATATTGGGACACACCTAGTTGCTCATGATCCTAAGAATTTAAATAAAACGAGCACAAGCTCGAAAGGTAGTCATACCTCACAAAATATATATATGTATGTTTAGGTAGCAAGATACCTTAGATATGCATGTATGTAGCAAAAAGATACCTCACAAAATATATATATGTATGTTTAGGTAGAAAGATACCTTAGATATGCATGTATGTAAACAAAAAATACTTCACAAAATATATATATGTATGTTTAGGTAGATAGATACCTTGGATATGCATGTATATAGCAAAAATACCTTACAAAACATATATATGTATGTTTAGGTAGCAAGATACCTTGGATATGCGTGTATATAGCAAAAATACCTCACAAAATATACACATGTTTAGGTAGCAAAATACTTCATGAAAAAAAAAACAACAAGAAAAAGAAATAAACAAATGATAAAAAAGGAAGAAAGAAAAAATAGAAAATAAGTTATCTAGCTAAAAACCAACATGCTTTTGAAAGAGATAACTTCCAACTTTTCTTTGAAAAAATTCGCAGATCATAGCTAGTTTTTGAAAAAATGTGTGTACACCTGAAGGGTGGACGCTGTAAAAATTTTTCCCAGACGCCCAAAATGGACTCGGATGAATGCACAAATTGATAAAAGAACATGTTTTGGAAACATTGGGTTGATTTAAAATAGAGGAAATGAATCCTGAGCCCTAGCATCACATGTCCATAAAAATTTGACACTTGAGTGTCCACATAGGTGCATGCACGACCAGTTTTGCATAAAGTTTCCAAATCATCATTTTTGCATTTGTGTCATGGAAATAATGTGGGGCATCCCTTTTATCCTTGAACCAAACCAAACCCTGACATGTATCGTGTCTAGCCATTCTACAAGTCTTGAGCCAAAATCCTGACTCACCATAAACCTTGACCCAGGGTGAGAATGTCAATCCTTACCCTCGAAAGCAAAAAAAAGAAGGAAAGGAAATTTCCAATCAAAGAGAAAGAAAAGAAGAGGAAAGGGAATTCCCAATCAAAGAGTAGGAGAAAGAAAAAAGAAAAGAAAGAAAATTCCCAACCAAAGAATGGGAGAAAGTAAAAAAGGAAGGAAAGAAAGTTCCTGATCAAAGAAACTAGAAGAAATGTGTAGAAAGGTCTTTTTGACCAGACAATATCTGAACAATACAGGATTGTCACCAAATGAACAAAAAGAAGGAAAGGAAACCACGACCTAAAATGGTCTTCTCCCTTTTATTGACAACCAAAATCTTGTGCGCTAACGACTTTTCGCCCCGCACTAAACCAAAACAGAAAAGGAAAAAGCCAAAAACACACAAAAGCCGAAAAACCCATCAAAAGAACCCATTCCCAAGGGAAGTCCTATTGATCCATGATCACGCATGTAATCTTTGATTTGATAGGAAATAATTTGCAAAGTCAAGTCAGGACATATCTATGGTTCGGAATTAGGATGAAACACTTACCTGTGCGAGATTGATACACTTTGAGTGATTTTCTTCTATTTTTGTCGAACCCAGTGTTTCCTCTAAATGGTCATTTAGAAACGAAATGCTAAACATCCAAAATCTCATTTATGGTTATGAGAAAATTTCATCAGCATACTCTCCTTCCCCGGTAGACGCATTGTTTTTCACACAAAAAAGCATATGCTGCTCTAATCAGTTGGAATATTTGTCTCTTTACTAAAGCATGTTTGCATTTTAGTGGAGAAAACACCGAGACTTTTTCAAGTCTCACAAGTTATCCAGAACTACGTAGGTCTGAGTTCCTCATTGGAGGATACGTAGGAGCAAGAGCCTCGCTTTTGTCGACCACACCACCTTTTGTTGCCATGACCCAAGAGCTGGTAGCCTGCGGAGACACCTTACGGTTATCTGCGCCTCGTCATTCAGTGACCCCAAGTATGATTGATGGGCAGAGGCCAATGTGGTCATCTGCGCCCTTTCCGGAGATGTCAGCATCTTCCGGTGGAGACTTTTTCAAGTCTCACAAGTTATCTAGAACTACGTAGGTCTGAGTTCCTCATTGGAGGATACGTAGGAGCAAGAGCCTTGCTTTTGTCGGCCGCCCCACAATCTCTGTCATACTGACCCTGAGGTCATGTGACATGCGGAGACAAAATTTGGTCATTCCGCACCCCTTTGCCATTCAGACACAGTCGTGTCCGATGGCAAGCAGAGACAAATTATGGTCATTCTGCACCCTTTTGTCATCCAGAGGCGGCGGGCCCGATGACATGCGGAGACAAAATTTGGTCATTCCGCACCCCTTTGCCATTCAGACACAGTCGTGTCCGATGGCACGCAGAGACAAATTATGGTCATTCTGCACCCTTTTGTCATCCAGAGGCGGCGGGCCTGATGACATGCGGAGACAAAATTTGGTCATTCCGCACCCCTTTGCCATTCAGACACAGTCGTGTCCGATGGCACGCAGAGACAAATTATGGTCATTCTGCACCCTTTTGTCATCCAGAGGCGGCGGGCCCGATGACATGCAGAGACAAAATTTGGTCATTTCGCACCCCTTTGCCATTCAGACACAATCGTGTCCGATGGCACGCAGAGACAAATTATGGTCATTCTGCACCCTTTTGTCATCCAGAGGCGGCGGGCCCGATGACATGCGGAGACAAAATTTGGTCATTCCGCACCCCTTTGCCATTCAGACACAGTCGTGTCCGATGGCACGCAGAGACAAATTATGGTCATTCTGCACCCTTTTGTCATCCAGAGGCGGCGGGCCCGATGACACGCGGAGATTTATATCATCTTCCGCACTCACAAGATCTGTCATACTGACTTTTGAGTCACGCTGACGGGCAGAAATACCTGAGTGGTTATCCGTATAAAATTTCTTTTGCTATCTGTAAGACAGAATGCTTGATAGCAGGCAGAGACTGACATCGTCTTCTGCACCTTTTGTTCCCCCGGGAACAACGAGTCATTTGCATGCGGAAATTTTATGGTCACCCGCGACTCTCGTTAACTGAGAGGAACGAAATTAGTGTCTTATCTTTACTTTCCTTTTATCTCCAATAAAAGGCAAGTAAAAGAGGGGCAACTGTCATACCCTAATTTTGTCCGGGGACCTTTGCTTGATGACATGCGACCTTTGTTTGGTCCTTGTAAGGTGCTTGGCAATCATCATTAGGCAATTTGTGAAATTCTGGGACATGCCGGAAAACAAAAGAAAATATTGATGCACAATCCGTAAGGTTCCGTGACACACCGGAAATCAAATGGAGGCATCGTTGCACAACTAGTGAGGTTCTGTAACATTCCGTAAGTCAAAAAGGGGATGATTATGTAATCCACAAGGTTCCGTAATATTACGGAAAGAAAACCAGTATCATTACGAAATTCGTAAGTTTCCGTAACTTTACGAAAAAAGAATCACCAAAAAAAAAGCAGGGGGTGTGCTTAGTAAAAATAGGGGTGCAAATAGCAACCAGGCCCACTTGGGCCCTCCAGAAGATTCCTCCAGAAGGCTGTTGCTTCTGGAGGAAGCAACCCTGCTCGCCTGGGCGAGCTGGGCGGCAAGCATCTCCCCTATTTTGCTATAAATAGGGGAGGAAGTGAGAAGGAAAAGGGTTCAGCCCCTTAGGCACTTCTCTCTCTTTCGAATTTGCTTGGAAAAATTATTTCCGTGAAGAAAATCTAAGCCGAGGCGCTTCCGAAACGTTTCCGTAACGTTTCCGTGAAGAATTTCGCAAAGGTTTCGACCGTTCTTCGACGTTCTTCATTCGTTCTTCATCGTTCTTCGATCTTCAACGGGTAAGTACCTCGAACCAAGCTTTTCGATTCATTCTATGTACCCGTGGTGGTCCACATTGTGTTTTGTGTATTTTTATTCTCGTTTCATTCACTTTTTATACCCCCTCTTGACGTGCTTAAGCCATTTTATTTATGTCATTTCTCGCATAACCTAAAAATAAAATAAATTTCCACCGATCGTTTGAATTGTATTATCCGTTAACTTCGGTTAAAATGAATTCCGACCGTTCGGTCGTGCCGTAACCACGTTGGAAATAAAAAATAAGAGGTAAAATGATAATATAATAAAAAAAATGTCTTTTAGTAAAATAAAGCGGAAAATCAATCGGACGCTTTCTCTTTGGGATTTCTCATTCTTAATTGAATTGACTAATAACTAAGGTGAAACTAAGGCTAAAATCAACTCGCCTAGTCAAGCTCGTCCATAAAAATAGGTTTTTGAAGTTTATCATTTCAATTTCTCACTAAGTAAAAATGGATCATTTTCAAGGTCCAACGCCTTAAAATGATCCCCTTTTAAGTAAAAAAGAGAATCACTTGATAAGAAAGAACTACGTAGGTCTGATTTTCTCATCCCAATTGAGGAATACGTAGGAGCAAAGGGAAACACCCTTGTCGACCACAAAAAAAGAAAAAATATAAAAAGGGTATAAAGGATATAAGGACATAAAAAGGGAACATAAAAATCAAAGTCATGTTTGCACATTCGATTAAAGGCTGCCGTCCCTTGTGACGGACGTGTGGGGTGCTAATACCTTCCCCATACGTAAATACAACTCCCGAACCTTTCACTTAAAAGTTCGTAGATCGCGTCTTTTCCAGTTTTTCCGACGTTTTCCTCAAATAAATATTGGTGGCGACTCCGCGCGTATTCCTTTTGTGGAACAGGCATCCCGCGAGTCACGCGTCGCCCTCCCGCCGAAGGGTAGGTTGCGACAGTCGCCCATGAGGACCAAGAAATGGGGCCTCATCAAGAAGAAACAGAACTAGTAGACTTGGGAATTGGCAGTGGAAAAAGGGAAGTAAAGATAGGCACAGGTATTACGCACCTATCCGTGAAGAATTAATAATCCTGCTAAGAGACTACCAAGACATCTTTGCTTGGTCATACCAAGATATGCCCAGTTTGAGTTCTGACATTGTACAGCACCGATTACCTCTAAATCCCGAGTGTTCCCTGGTAAAGCAGAAACTGAGAAGGATGAAGCCCGAAACATCTTTGAAGATAAAAGAAGTGAAGAAGCAATTTAACGCTGGTTTTCTGGCCGTCGCTCAGTATCCAGAATGGGTTGCCAACATTGTACCGGTCCCTAAGAAAGATGGGAAAGTACGAATGTTTGTGGATTATCGGGACCTGAATCGGGCCAGTCCCAAGGACAATTTTCCTTTGCCACACATCGATATCCTCGTAGATAACACGACCAATTTCGCTTTATTTTCCTTCATGGACGGTTTCTCCGGTTACAATCAGATAAAGATGGCGCCAGAGGATATGGAAAAGACTACCTTCGTCACCCTGTGGGGAACGTTCTGTTACAAGGTGATGTCCTTTGGACTCAAGAATGCCGGGGCAACTTATCAACGGGCCATGGTGGCTTTGTTCCATGATACGATGCATCAAGAGATCGAGGTCGACGTGGACAACATAATTGCTAAATCTAAATCTGAGGAAGAACACCTTGTCAACCTACGGAAGTTGTTCGAAAGGCTTAAGAAATATCAATTAAGGTTGAACCCCGCCAAGTGTACCTTTGGGGTCAAATCAGGGAAATTGCTTGGTTTCATTGTAAGCCAGAAAGGGATAGAGGTAGACCCCGAAAAGGTGAAGGCCATCCTTGAGATGCCAGAACCCCGAACTGAGAGGCAAGTCTGAGGCTTCCTGGGACGCTTGAATTATATTGCCAGATTCATATCGCAGCTCACTGCCATTTGTGAGCCGTTGTTCAAGCTCTTACGCAAAAGCCAAACTGATCGCTGGAATGAGGATTGCCAAGAGGCTTTTGGAAGGATCAAGAAGTGCCTTATGAATCCTCCCGTGCTTATGCCACCAGTACCTGGAAGGCCTCTCATCTTGTACATGACAATCTTGGACGAGTCAATGGGGTGTATGCTGGGGCAACATGACGAATCCGGAAAGAAAGAGCGCGCTGTTTACTACCTAAGTAAGAAGTTCATGACCTATGAAATGAATTACTCCTTGCTCGAAAGAACGTGTTGTGCTTTAGTATGGGCATCCCATCGCCTAAGGCAGTACATGCTGAGCCATACTACCTGGTTGATATCCAAGATGGACCCGGTTAAGTACATCTTTGAAAAACCTGCTCTCACGGGACGAATCGCCCGGTGGCAAGTCCTGCTATCCGAGTTTGATATAGTCTACGTCACTCAAAAGGCGATAAAAGGAAGCGCCTTAGCGGATTATTTGGCTCAACAACCTCTTAACGACTATCAGCCCATGCATCCTGAATTCCCGGATGAGGACATCATGGCCTTGTTTGAGGAAAAATTGGACGAAGATCGGGACAAATGGACCGTATGGTTTGACGGAGCGTCAAACATTCTAGGCCATGGCGTTGGGGCAGTATTGGTCTCTCCGGACAATCAATGTGTACCTTTCACAGCCAGGCTAGGATTCGACTGCACCAACAACATGGCCGAATATGAAGCATGTGCCCTGGCCGTCCAGGCAGCGATTGACTCCAATGTCAAACTACTCAAGGTGTACGGCGACTCAGCGTTGGTAATCCATCAGCTGAGAGGGGAATGGGAAACTAGAGATCCCAAGCTGATACCCTACAAAGCCTATATCAAGGAATTGGCTAAAACCTTTGATGAGATCTCTTTCCATCATGTTCCCCGCGAGGAAAATCAAATGGCGGATGCGCTTGCTACTTTGGCGTCTATGTTCCAGCTAACGCCGCACGGAGACCTACCATACATTGAATTTTGGTGTCGTGGCAAACCCGCGCATTGTTGCCAAGTAGAAGAGGAACAGGACGGTAAGCCTTGGTATTTCGACATCAAGCGATATGTCGTAAGCAAAGAATACCCGCCAGAGATTGTCGACAATGATAAGAGGACATTGAGAAGATTGGCGGCCAGCTTCTTCATGAGCGGAAGCATACTGTATAAGAGAAACCACGACATGACACTCCTGCGGTGCGTGGATGCCAAGGAGGCGAATCACATGATCGAGGAAGTCCATGAGGGCTCATTTGGAACGCACGCCAACGGGCATGCTATGGCCAGAAAGATCCTAAGAGCAGGTTATTACTGGCTTACGATGGAAAGTGATTGTTGTGTCCATGTAAGGAAATGCCACAAATGTCAAGCGTTCGCAGACAATGTCAATGCTCCACCGCATCCTCTGAATGTCATGTCCGCCCCTTGGCCTTTCTCCATGTTGGGGATAGATGTCATTGGGGCCATTGAGCCCAAGGCCTCAAATGGTCATCGCTTCATCCTCGTAGCGATAGATTATTTTACCAAGTGGGTCGAGGCGGCCTCCTATACCAATGTCACAAGGGGTGTGGTGGTCAGGTTCATTAAGAAAGAGATCATCTGCCGATATGGTTTACCAAGGAAGATTATCACGGACAACGGCACCAACCTGAATAACAAGATGATGGGGGAAATGTGCGAGGAGTTTAAAATCCAGCATCACAATTCCACGCCCTACCGGCCAAAGAAGAATGGAGCCGTGGAAGCGGCCAATAAAAATATCAAAAAGATTATCCAAAAGATGACCGTGTCATACAGAGATTGGCACGAAATGCTCCCATTCGCGTTACACGGTTACCGAACTTCAGTGCGAACGTCAACTAGGGCAACGCCGTTCTCATTGGTATATGGGATGGAGGCTGTGTTACCGTTTGAGGTAGAAGTCCCGACATTAAGGATCTTGGCAGAATCCGGATTAAAGGAATCAGAGTGGGCTCAAACGCGCTATGACCAACTCAACCTCATTGAGGGTAAGCGCTTAACGGCCATGAGTCATGGGCGCTTGTACCAGCAAAGAATGAAGAATGCATTCGACAAGAAGGTACGATTGCGCAAGTTCCATGAGGGAGACCTGGTGCTAAAGAAAATGTCCCATGCTGTCAAGGACAATCGAGGGAAATGGGCCCCGAACTATGAAGGGCCTTTTGTTGTGAAGAGGGCTTTTTCCGGAGGAGCCCTGGTGCTTACCAACATGGATGGCGACGAGCTACCTTCACCCGTGAATTCTGATGTCGTCAAGCGATATTATGCTTAGAATCTGTGGCAATTAAGGATGTCGCTGCATGTTCTTTATCTTTATGTGTTTTCTGGATTTCCCCAGGGATTCCCCGTCTACTGTATCTCTCGTTACAATCTTTCAAAGAAATGAACGTGGATTCGAGGCTTTAGTCCTCACGTTGGTTTCAAACCTTGCGTTAATTTGTGATCACCTGAGCCCTTCCGCTCAGTTCATGGGATGCCCCAAGCGCTTAGTTAAAATTGAACCTAAACCAACTTTCGCTAAAATTTGCTGCGTTTGAAAACATTCATGCATACGCATACGCATGCATATTGTTGTGGTAAAACAAGGGCAGGATCATCTTGAGCTATCTTCTGGGGTGGGGACAAAACATGAACAGCAGAAACCAATCAAGGTAAGACAACGACGCGGTCAAGATTGGCCATACCTGGTTGTTTGTTACTTGCAGGTACTTAGGAACGGATGCAAGTGGGGATGGGGTCACGACCGACTGATCGTTGCCCCTTCTCTGCCCTAAACAAGCAGAGAACGTCGCTGCAAGGCAGCCCCGTATCCTTTGTATTCGCAGTTTTCTTTTACTATTTGTTTGTTTTAAAATAAGTAATCGACGCCTAATTCTAACTTAAGTAAGTTCAAGTTAGGCGAGACGCTAACCCATGAAAAAGGAGGGGACATGGTTAATGTTCCCCTCAAAAAAAAAAAAAAAGCAGGTTAGCTCGCCTGGGCGAGCAACCCCTGCACCAAAATATAAAAAACGAAGAAAGGGGGACGTTTTTGCATTCAAAAACTTCTTCCCCCCCATTCAAAAGCAATACCCACGGGATTTACGAGTTTGCAGCCCTAGGGTCATCATTTTTCGCATTTTTTGATTCCGTTTTGCGCTTTTATTCATCACCAACAAGTAAGTATTCCATCCCTAAGCTTTCTAGCTTTTCATTGGTGTATTTTGATCTCCTTTTGGTGCTCTAAATTGTGGGAATGTGCTCAAATATGTGGGGCAATTTTGGTTTGTTTTCTTGCTTGATTAGGTTGAATTGGGGGTTTGTATGAGATGGCCCTAGGCCTATAATGCATTTTGAAGTAATGGTGCATGCCACATTGTCCCCGTTCTCTTACTATTGATGCCTAAACACGCGCCCACCAAGTGTTCGGTGAAATGCCTCAATGGCATTAGCGCGTGATTTTTGTAAGGAAACAACCCATGGGGCAATTTGGTTTGCACATATTTTATATTTTTTGGGACATGCATTCAGTTTCGAAAGGGCTAGAGTAATTGCCCCACATATATCCTAGGCCTAGGAACCAAAGTTTTTATGCAAAAGAACACAAGAGTGGGTGCATATTGGGTAAAGTTACCCTTTTTGGCCAGCAATCAGCTATGAGCCACGCTACAATAATTTCCCTACGCCTAGATGTTTAGGAATTTTGCTCATCATAAATGTGTAGGTTTAGAATAGGTAGCAAAATACCTTTGGCAATTTACACTTTGGGCATGGGAGCAAAATACTTGGATGTATGTACATGTAATTTTTGGTAGTCAAAATGTCTCACAAAAAAATATATATATGTTGCATGTTATGTAAAGAAAATACCTTACAAAAATACCTTTTAATTTGAATGCAATTTTAGTCAGCAAAAGAAAATATACTTGAATTTGCATGCGGCTTTAGGTAGCAAAAAACACTTGAATAAAGCATGAAATGTAGCACCTTATTGTGTACGTAGCCAAGATTCATCACAAAGTTTGTATATGTATAGGTATTGGAAATACCAGAATGTGCACGTGTGCAAATTTTGGTAGCCAAAATGCTTTGAGTATGCATGTATGTAAATTTAGCAAAGGAAGTGCATGTGATGTAGATAGCAAATACACCTTGGAAGTACATATAAATAATCTAGGTAACGAAGGTGCCTTGATTGTGCATTTTTCTTAGTTAGAAGAATATCTTGTGCGAGTGAATGTTCGTAAAGAAGTATGTGCATGAGTTTGCTCTAAATTTACATTGATGTTTGTGTTTATTGGAGGAGGTTGTATGCCATTTTTGTTTTAAGAGTAGCATTTCTTGGTAAAACTAACTTTCCAAATGTTTGCCTT
This sequence comes from Glycine max, assembly GCF_000004515.6. Taxonomy (NCBI): domain Eukaryota; kingdom Viridiplantae; phylum Streptophyta; class Magnoliopsida; order Fabales; family Fabaceae; genus Glycine; species Glycine max. The sequence goes on from NC_016088.4 coordinate 23,183,006, forward strand.
CGCAGGAAATGGCCTCGAGGAAGCTTGCCTCAAAGAGGTCCAGGAAGGATAAGGCGGCCGAAGGAATTAGTTCCGCTCCTGAGTATGACAGTCACCGCTTTAGGAGCGCTGTACACCAGCAGCGCTTCGAGGCCATCAAGGGATGGTCATTTCTCCGGGAGCGACGCGTCCAGCTCAGGGACGACGAGTATACTGATTTCCAGGAGGAGATAGGGCGCCGGCGGTGGGCATCACTGGTTACCCCCATGGCCAAGTTCGATCCAGAAATAGTCCTCAAATTTTATGCCAATGCTTGGCCAATAGAGGAGGGCGTGCGTGACATGAGGTCCTGGGTTAGTGGATCCCATTTGATGCAGATGCTATCGGCCAGCTCCTGGGATATCAGTTAGTGCTGGAAGAGGGCCAGGAGTGCGAGTATGGCCAGAGGAGGAACCGGTCTGATGGGTTCGATGAGGAGGCCATCGCCCAGTTGCTATGTATACCGGGGCAAGATTTTGCCCGAACTGCTGCCGGAAGACGGGTGCGGATCATGCGCACCAACATGACCACCCTGACTCAGATATGGATGACTTTGCTGCTCAGCAACATCATGCCCACCGATCATAATTCTGACCTCCCCCTGCCGAAGTGTCAGCTGGTGTACGCCATCCTGACGCGGATGAGCATCCATATGGCTCAGTTAATCGCTGATGCCATCTATATTTTTGCAGGTATGGCGCCTACCAGGCACCCTTTGGATCCAGATAAGTCCAACAGGGTCCTGGGATTTCCCGCACTGATCACAAGACTCTGCCAGTCGTTCGGAGTCCCCGTGGCACCTACCAAGGTGATTCGGCCGCCCATCACCCGAGCTTTTATTGAGAAGTACTGCACCCAGAGACAGGCTCAGGGGGATGCTCCACAGGCCGCAGGCGCACCACCGCCACCTCATCAGGCTGGCCAGGCTGGATCGTTTGATACGGAGCGGTATTTGCGGCATTTGGTTCGCTAGCAGGCAGCCAACCACCGGGCACATGTACAGACCCATGATTGTCTGTACCAGATGAGCCTCAGCATGCAGAGCCAGGGCTTCGCTTCTTTTTCATGCCCTACTCCAGACCAGTTCAGGGCAGAGGTCACATGGCCCGGGGATTTGCCTGAGGCCCAAGCAAGAGAGGCACCCCCAGAGGCTCCCGGCGATGGAGAAGAGGCCCCCGAGGACGAGGAGATGACCGATTTGCTTGACTTCTTGGGAGGGAGTGGAGCTACATGACTGGGAGATCCCCAGATTCATGTTTTCTTTCATATTTCTTTTATCATTTTTATGTTATGTTATTTTTTTGACTTGAGAGACTAATGTTTGTTTTTGTTGTTTCGATTGTCATTTGTACAGCGCATACATTTTTGTTTGGATTGTTGCGTTAGTGTTTATATATCATTACTATCAATGATGTTTGAAATTATGGAACTGTGTAGAGTTCTTCGTTTAGGAACATCGTCCAAAAAAAATAATAATATAAACAAAAATCATGATAAAAATAAAAATAAAAAAAATGAAACAAGAGAGCAAGAAAGAAAAAAAGAGAGGAAAGAAAAGAAAAATAAGTTGTTTAGCTGAAAAACCGACATGCTTTTGAAAAGAGATGACTTCCAACTTTTCTTTGAAAAAAAATTCATTGATCATAGCTAGTTTTTGAAAAAATGTGTATACACCTGAGGGGTGAATGCTGTGAAAATTTTCCCGGACGCCCAAAATGGACTCGGATGAATGCACAAATGGATAAAAGAACATATTTTGGAAATATTGGGTTGACTAAAATAGATGGAATGAATCCTGAGCCCTAGCATCACATGACCATAAAAATTTGACACTTGAGTGTCCACATAGGTGCATGCATGACCAGTTTTGCATAAAGTTTCCAAATCATCATTTTTGCATTTGTGTCATGGAAATAATGTGGGGCATCCCTTTTACCCTTGAACCAAACCAAACCCTGACATGTATCATGTCTGGCCATTCTACAAGCTTTGAGCCAAAATCCTAACTCACCATAAACCTTGACCCAGGGTGAGAATGTCAATCCTTACCCTCGGAAGCAAAAAAAAAGAGAAGGAAAATTTCCAATCAAAGAAAAAAAAAGAGAAGGAAAATTTCCAATCAAAAAGAAAAAAGAAAGAGAGAAGGAAAATTTCCAATCAAAGGAAAAAAGAGAGGAAAGGAAATTCCCAATCAAAGAGTGGGAGAAAGCGAAAAGAAAAGAAAGGAAATTCCCAACCAAAGAATGGGAGAAAGGAAGAAGAAGAAGGAAAGAAAGCTCCTGGTCAAGGATCAAAAGAAAACAGAAGAAATGTGCAGAAAGGTCTTTGGACCGGACAATATCTGAACAATACAGAGTTGCCACTAAATGAACGAAAAGAATGAAAGGAAACCATGACCTAAAGTGGTCTTCTCCCTTTAATTGCCAACCAAAATCTTGTGTGCTAGCAACTTTTTCGCCCCGCACTAAACCAAAACAAAAAAGATAAAAAATCATCATCAAAAGCCGAAAACCCACCAAAAGAACCCATTTCCAAGGGAAGTCCTATTGATCCATGATCACGGATGTAACCTTTGATTTGATAGGAAATGATTTGTAGGAGCAAAGGGAAACATCCTTGTCGACCACAAAAAGAGAAAAAAATATAAAAAGGGTATAAAGGATATAAAGACATAAAAGGGAACGTAAAAATCAAAGTCATGTTTGCACACTCGATTAAAGGCTGCCGTCCCTTGCGACGGACGTGTGGGGTGCTAATACCTTCCCCGCGCGTAAATACAACTCCCGAGCCTTTCACTTAAAAGTTCGTAGATCGTGTCTTTTCTGGTTTTTCCGACGTTTTCCTCAAATAAACGTTGGTGGCGACTCCGCGCGTATTCCTTTCGTGGAACACACATCCCGCGAGCCACGCGTCGCCCTCCCGCCGAAGGGTAGGTTGCGACACAAAGCAAACCAAAACTGCCTCACAAATATAAGCATGTTCTCACAATTTAAGGCACCAAAAGATGAAGAAAACACATCAATGGGAAGCAAAAACATCAAGGATGGAATACTTACTCGTTGGAGTGAATTGAAACACCAAAAACAAAAGCAAAACGCGATCAAAAGTGGCTTAGGGGAGCAAGAAACCGCAAGCCTTCATGTTCTTTATCTTTTGAATGAGGGGGGGGGGAGTTTTTGGATGCCAAAATGTTCCCCTCCCTCGTTTTTTATAATTTGGGTGCAGGGGTTGCTCGCCCAGGCGAGCTAACTTGCCACTTTTTTTTTTTATTTTTTGAGGGGAACATTAACCATGTCCCCTCCTCCCTTACGGGCTAGCGTTTGCCTACTTGAACCTACTAAAACTAGAATTAGGTGTCGATTACTTATTTAAAACAAACAATAGTAAAAGAAACCGCGAATGCAAAGGATACTGGGCTACCTTGCAGCGATGTTCTCTGCTTGTTTAGCGCCGGGGAAGGGCAACGATCGGTCGGTCGTGACCCTATCCCCACTTGCATCCGTCCCCATGTACCTGCAAGTAGGAAACAAAATCCGTGGCCAATCGTGTCCGGTCATCGTCTTACCTTGGTTGATTTCCGCAGTCAACTTGTCTTGACTTCTAACTGTGACCTGAGACGATTCTGCTCCTTGCTATCACAAGATATGCATGTGCATGTGCATGTATGAATGTTTCTAATTCGATGATTTTATTTTAGTGAAGGCTGGTTAGGTTCAATTTTAAATAAGCGTTTGGGGCACCCCATACACCGAGCGAAGAGGGCTCATGCTTATAACAAATCTAAAACACAAAGTTTGAAACCAAAGGGAGGACTAAAACCTCGCCTATCTTTTCCTCTTTTTAAAAGAACAAGACAAATACAGAGGAAGGGAATCCCTGGAGGAAATCAGGAAGAACAAAAACTCAGAATTAAAAGAACATGCAACGGTGCTCTCGATTGCCCCAGATTTCAAGCGTAATATCGTTTAACTATATCGGAGTTCACGGGCAAGGGCAACTCCTCGCCATCCATGTGGGTGAGTATCAGAGCACCCCCAGAAAAAGCTCTTTTCACCACGAAAGGTCCTTCATAATTCGGGGCCCACTTGCCTCGATTATCTTTAACAGCGTGGAACATCTTCTTCAGCACGAGGTCCCCCTCGTTGAACTTGCGCGGGCGTACCTTCTTGTCGAATGCGTTCTTTATCCTTCGTTGATACAAACGCCCATGGCTCATGGCGGCCAAATGCTTACCTTCAATAAGGTTAAGTTGGTCGTAGTGTGCTTGAGCCCATTCTGACTCTTCTAGGCCTGACTTCGCCATTATCCTCTGAGAAGGAACCTCTACCTCAAATGGGAGCACTGCTTCCATCCCATAAACCAAGGAATACGGCGTTGCCCCAATAGAAGTTCGCACCGAGGTTCTGTATCCGTGTAGGGCGAAAGGCAACATCTCATGCCAATCTTTGTATGATACTGTCATCTTTTGAACAATTTTTTTAATATTCTTATTTGCAGCCTCTACAGCCCCATTCATCTTTGGCCGATAAGGGGTAGAGTTATGATGCTGGATCTTGAAGTCTTCGCACATCTCCTGCATCATCTTATTGTTCAGATTGGTGCCATTATCAGTAATGATCTTCCTGGGGAGTCCGTATCGACAAATCAACTCCTTCTTTATGAATCTAACTACCACATTCCTTGTGACATTAGTATAAGAAGCCGCTTCGACCCATTTGGTGAAGTAATCTATCGCCACAAGAATGAAGCGGTGACCATTGGACGCCTTGGGTTCAATGGCCCCAATGACATCTATTCCCCACATAGAAAAAGGCCAAGGGGCGGACATAACATTCAGAGGATGTGGCGGAACATTGACGTTGTCCGCGTATGCCTGACATTTATGACACTTCCTTACATGAGCGCAGCAATCACTTTCCATGGTGAGCCAATAATAACCGGCCCTAAGGATTTTTCTGGCCATAGCATGCCCATTGGCATGTGTCCCAAAGGAACCCTCGTGGATCTCCTCAATCATGAAGTTCGCCTCTTTGGCATCTACGCATCGTAGGAGGGTCATGTCGTGGTTTCGTTTGTACAGGATGATACCACTTACAAAGAAACCAGTAGCCAATCTCCTCAACGTCCTTTTGTCATTGTCAGAAATCCCTGGTGGGTATTCCTTGTTCTCGACATACTGCTTGATGTCGAAATACCACGGTTTCCCATCCCGCTCTTCCTCTATTGCATAACAATATGCCGGCCTGCCTTGAGATTTGAATTCGATGTATGGCAAATCCCCGTGTGGGGCAAGTTGAAACATGGATACTAGGGTGGCTAGTGCATCAGCCATTTGATTCTCTTCCCGAGGTATGTGGTGGAAGGAAATGTCATCAAAGTACTTGGCTAACCTCAAGATGTGAGTTTGATAGGGTATCAACTTCGAATCCCTAGTTTCCCATTCTCCTTTCAACTGGCGTATGACCAAAGCTGAGTCTCCATACACCTTGAGTAGTTTTACATCAAAATCAATGGCCGCCTGAACCCCGAGGGCGCATGCTTCGTACTCGGCCATATTGTTGGTACAATCAAAACCTAGTCTAGCTGTGAAAGGAATACACTGATCATCCGGGGATACAAGGACTGCCCCTACTCCGTGGCCCAAAGCATTGGATGCCCTATCGAAGCAAACAATCCATTTGTCTATGTCCTCGTGCGTCCACTTCTCTTCAAAAAGGACCATGATATCTTCATCTGGGAACTCGGGGTGCATCGGCCGATAATCCCGGAGGGGTTGCTGGGCCAAATAATCCGCTAAGGCACTTCCCTTTACCGCCTTTTGGGTGACGTAAACGATATCGAATTCAGATAACAATACCTGCCACCTAGCGATTCGTCCCGTGAGGGCCGGTTTCTCAAAGATGTATTTCACGGGATCCATTTTGGAAATAAGCCACGTGGTATGGCTGAGCTTGTACTGCCTAAGCCGATGTGATGCCTATACCAGAGCACAACACGTCTTTTCTAGTATTGAGTAATTCATCTCACATGCGGTAAACTTCTTGCTCAGATAGTAGATAGCTTGCTCCTTTTTTCCAGAATCATCACGCTGACCCAACACGCACCCCATAGACTCGTCCAAAACGGTCATGTACAGGAAAAGAGGTCTTCCTGTTACGGGTGGCATGAGCACCGGGGGATTTGCGAGACTCTGTTTGATCTTTTCGAAGGCCTCTTGGCAGTCACTGTTCCACAGGACCGCCTGGTTCTTACGTAATAGCTTAAAAATGGGCTCACAGGTAGGGGTGAGTTGCGAGATAAATCTCGCGATATAATTCAACCTGCCTAAAAATCCCCAAACCTGCTTCTCCGTGCGTGGTTCCGGCATTTCAAGGATGGCCTTCACTTTCTCGGGATCTATCTCTATCCCTTTCTGACTTACGATAAATCCTAGCAGCTTCCCCGACTTCACCCCAAAGGTGCATTTGGTTGGGTTTAGTTTTAATTGGTATTTCCGCAACCTTCCAAATAGCTTACGCAGATTGACAAGGTGTTCGTCCTCAGTCCGAGACTTGGCAATCATGTCATCTACGTAGACCTCTATTTCCTTATGCATCATATCATGGAACAATGCCACCAATGTCACCATGTAAAATGGATCATTTTAAGGTCCAACGCCTTAAATGACCCCCTTCCAAGTAAAAAGAATCACTTGATTCGCCCCTTTTGAAAGAACTACGTAAGTTTGATTTCCTCTTCGATGGAGGGTACGTAGGAGCAAGAGCCCCGCTTTTGTCAACCTCAAAAATAAAAATAAAAAAGAAGTAAAAGTTTAGATACATAATTTCACACAATTCTAATCTAAGGTTGTTGTCCTTTGGGACAAACGTGAGAGATGTTAATACCTTCCTCAAACGTAAAGATAACTCTCGAATCTGGAATATTCTTCATGACTGGTTTCCTTTGGTTTTTCTAACGTTTTCCTCTCAATAAACGTTGGTGGCGACTCCGCGCATTTTCCTCCTATGGAAGACACACCTGTGAGCCTCGTCTCGCTCTCCCGCAAAAGGGGTTGCAACAGTCGTACTTACTTTATGATGATTTGTCTAAAATGCAAAAAAGAAATGTGTGTAGGCCTTGTGCACTCTCGTTCGCACGACTTTTTCAAAAATGTAATCTCAGATATCAATTGTGCCTGGGATACAAGCTGCTTTTACTCTTTTCTTAAGAAAATGGCTAAAAAGAAAAATAATTTGGTTAACTAAAAAGCCAACACACTTTTGAAAGAAAATGAACTTGCCATTCAGAACACGAGCAGATTTTTGAGAAAAAATGTGTACACCCGAGGGGTGAATGCTGTGTGTTTTTTTCAAACCCCAAAACAGACTCGGATGAATGCATGAATTGATAAAGGAACATGTTTTGGAAACACTGGGTTGACTTAAATAGGAAAAATGAATCCTGAGCCCTGGTGTCACATGACCATAAAACTTGGAGCTTGAGTGTCCACATGGGTGTGTGCATAACCAGTTTTGCATAAATTTCTAAATCATCATTGTTGCATGCGTGTCATGGAAATGATGTGGGACATTCCCTTATCCCTGAACCACTAGCCAAACCAATGCCCTAACATACATCATGTCTAGCCTTTCTACAAGCCCTTCGAGCTAAAATCTCAACCCTTCCACCAGCCTTCACCTAGCCCCCTGAAAGAAGGAACAGAAGGATTTCCCCAAGAAAGAAGATCCATTCACTGTTAAGCTACAAATGTTCTTCAAGAGAAAAATTCCCAATCGAAGATTGGAAGAAAGCAAAAGAAAAAAAGAAGATTCCTGATCAAGATCGAAAGAAAGCAAAAGAAAAAAGAAGATTCCCGATCAAGATCGGAAGAAAGCGAAAAAAAAGAAGATTCCTGATCAAAGATCGAAAGAAAACAAAAAAAAGAAATTCCCGACCAAAGATCAGAATAAAGCAAAAGAAAAGGAAATTCCCAATCAAAGATTGGAAGAAGACAAGGAAGTGAACAGAAAGGTCTTTGGACCAGACAATATCTGAACAAAATACGGAAATGTCATGAGCAAGAAGGGAAAGAAAGGAAATCGTGACTTGCGACACATGAAGCGGTCCCCTTCTTGATTACCAACCAAACCCTTGTGCGTCGATGACTTTTTCGCCCCGCACTAAAAAAAAACAGAGAAAATGAATAGGCCGAAATGCCCAGAGCCATGTTTCCCACCAAAAACACCGTTCCCGAGAAAGCCCTATTGATCCATGATCACGCATGTAATCTTTGATTTGATAGGAAGCAATTTGCAAAATCAAGTCATGAAATATCTATGGTTCGGAATTAGGATGAAACACTTGCCTGTGTGAGGTTTATACACTTTGAGTGATTTTCTTCTATTTGTGTTGGACCCAGTGTTTCCTCTAAATGATCGTTTATAAGTGAAATGTTAACATCCTAAATCTTATTTGTGGTTATGAGAAAATTCTATCAGCATGCTTCCCTCCCCCAATAGACACATTGTTTTTCTTCAAAAATATATGTTGCTCTGGTCGGCTGGAGGTTTGTTTCTTCGCTAAAGCATGTTTGCATTTTAGTGAAAGAAAAAGGAGACTACTTTAGTTTCCTCTTTGTCATCCAGAGACAACCAAGTCCGATGGCATGCGGAGACCAATCATGGTCATCCGTCACATTCGTCAACTAGAGGCCTACGAGCCCGTTGATCGAGACTACTTTAGTCTCACCTTCGTCATCCAGAGACGGAAAGTCCGATGACACACGGAGACCAATCATGGTCATCCATTGCCTCTGTCAATTGGAGGCAAGCGAGCCCATTGACACGCAGAGACCAATGTGGTCACTTGCGCATTTTCATCGAAGACTCAACGTCTATCGACCGGGACTATCACAACCCTTTTTTATTGCCATCCCGAGACAATCGAGTCCGATGGCGCGTAAAGACTGTAATGGTCACACACTCTTTGCTATCCAGAGACAATCGAGTACGATATCATGCAGAGACACCTCATGGTTATCTGCACCTTCGTCATCTAGAGACGACAAGTCCGATGACGCGCGAAGACCAATCATGGCCATTCGCCACCTTTGTCAACCAGAGGCAAGTGAGCCCGTTGATCAAGACTACTTTAGTCTCACCTTCATCATCCAGAGACAGCAAGTCTGATGACACGCGGAGACAATGTATGGTCATCCGCACCCTTCCTATCCAAAGACTATCGAAGTCCTCTTTATCATCCAGAGACAGGAAAGTCCGATGATATTCAGAATGACGATGGTCGTCTGCTTCTAATCATTTTGAAGATTTTTGTAGATTTACCTTTGTCATCCAGAGACGATCAAGCCCGATGACGCGTAAGACTCTTTTCTGCTTACCAGAGACAATCAAGTTTGATAGCATGCGAAGACGTCATGGCTATCCAGTTTTATCACTTTCAAGGCACTGAGGTTTTTGCTGATGCCTCTGATGCTCTTTTCTTCTCTTTCTGATTAACAGGTTTTGCTGATTGAGGTATTGGTCGGTCGGGTGAAGGTCCAGCTTGAAAAAAATTTGTGTCTCATCTTTACTTCTCTTTTATCTCCAATAAAAGATAAGTAAAGAGGGGCAACTGTCACACCCTAATTTCGTCCAGGGACAGTTGTTGTCTGTATGCGGACCTTGGTTGATCACTTTGAGACACTTAAACAAGCATCGTCGTGTAATTCATAAAGATCTGTGATGTTTCAGAAAGAAATCAGCCAAAAACACAAAACAAGGGTGTATTTAACAAAATGGGGGATGTAAATAGCAACTGGGCCCATTTGGGCCCATCTAGAAGATTCTAGAGAAAAGGTTGCTTCTGGTGGAAGCAACCCAGCTCACCTGGGCGAGGCGAGCTGGGCGGCAACCACCTCCCCTTTTCTCCTATAAATAGGGAAAAGGGGCTGAGTTTAAGGGGCCAACAATTTTTGCACTGAGTTTTCACTTGAAATTAGTGAGGAGAAGAGAAAGAAGGGAAAAAATCCAAGCCGAGGTGCTTCCGTAACGCTTTCGAGACATTTTCGTAAGTGATTTCGTAGAAGTTCTTCGTCGTTCTTCATCGTTCTTCGTCGTTCTTCATCGTTCTTCGATATTCAACCGGTAAGTTCTCGAATTCGAAGCTTTCAATTCATTCTATGCACCCTCAGTGGTTCATTCTTGTTTTGTATGCTTTCATTCTTACTTCGTTTACTTTTGGTATTCTTTTCTTCCGTTTTTAACGAGTTTCAACCGATCATTTGTGTTTTAATCTCGTTTAATCTCTAGTAAAACAAAATCCAACCGATCGTTCATGTCGTAACCTCGGTTAAATCAAAAAAGCAAAAATAATAAAAAAAATATCTTAAAATAATAACAAAATAATAAAATGATAAAAAGCCCCAATCGAACATTTTACTTTGAAAGTTCCTTTAAATGAATTGATAATAATCAAGTGAAACTAAGGTTAAAATCAACTCACAAATCAAGCTTTGTCCGTAAAAAAGTCTCTTGAAACCGTTTTAAGGTCCAACGCCTTAAACAGTCCTCTTTGCTTTTATCAGTTAAAATGGACCGTTCAAAAGTATAAAATCAACACACTGTGTAACTTTACCGCTTTTTTCAAAGAACTACATAGGTCTGAGTTCCTCATCACAAATCAAGAATACGTATGAGCAAAAGCCCCGCTTTTATTGACCCTAAAAGATAAAAAAAAACATAAAAAAGGGGAAATAAAACATTTTTAAGTCATGGTATTGCAAATTTAACTAAAAGTTGTCATCCCTTGTGATAGACGTGTGGAGTGCTAATACCTTCCCCGTGCGTAAAAAAACTCCCAAACCTTTCATACTTAAAGTTCATAGACCCACTTTTGGTTTTTCTAACGTTTTCCTCAAATACCTTGGTGGCGACTCCATGCGTTTTCCTTCCTTGGAAGACGCACCCGTGAGCCTTCGCATCGCCCTCCCGCCGAAGGGTAGGTTGCAACAGTAAGGATACACACAATGCTCTAATAGATTTAGTAGAAATATGTAATCGAAAAGAGCTTGAGTTGGTAGATGTTGGTCGTGGCAAGTTCTTTAAACCAAAGGCAACTTATGCAATGACCAAATCCCAGAGACTCGCTGTTCTTAAATGGGTCAAAGAACTAAAGTTACCAAATGGCTATGCCTCCAATTTAGGTAGGTGTGTGGATCTTAACAAGGGAAAAATTCATGGAATGAAAAGTCATGATTGTCATGTTTTCATGCAACAATTGCTTCCAATTGCATTTGATTGATTACCAAAACCTATTTGGAAGCCACTTGTTGAACTTAGCCAATTTTTCAGAGAACTAACTTTGACAACATTAAATGTTGAACAACTAAGAGTTGTGGAAAACAACATACCTGTGTTGTTGTGTAAGTTAGAACAAATATTCCCACTAATCTTCTTTGATTCAATGGAGCATCTTTCAGTTAATTTACCTTATGAGACAAGACTTGGTGGTCCAGTCCAATATCGTTGGATATATCCTTTCAAGAGGTATAAAATGAGTATAGATTGTACCCAGAAGAAGAGCGAGCCATTAGAGCTGTTTTTGAGACAAAAGGTTCACGCATTTTGAAAAGTGCAATGAACAAGACCAGAGATGGTCAAGATAAAGGAAAGTGGATAACAACCAATGTTTCACTATATATATACCGCAGCTCACTTTGTAAAGATTGTAATTTCACTATATATATATATATATACTTCATTGATTTTCAATTCAATGTAATTAATTAAATGTTTACAATTTTAACTTTTTAAATTTATGTAGTCAAAGGAGTTTCAAAGACCACCAACTGCCTGGGAGGTGACAGAGAAAACTAAGAAATTGAAGTCAGGAGAATTGGTCAATGATAAGTCCCACGAATTTGCTGTCAGTTGTTTTTTCTAATTCTATCACTTTATTTGATATATAGTGGCTAGTACTATAAATGAACTCTTACCTTTGGTTAATATTTCTTGAACGTATTTATACATCTTGATTTGCTTTTCTTTACCTAGTGTTAAATGTTTGTGATTGGCTAGTATAAACTTTGAAGCCTACTATAGTAAATTAAAGTCAATTTTTTCCCTGTATTAGTGGTGATTTTCGTGAATATTAATCCTTATATGTATATACATTTAACAATTTATCTTTATACCTCACTTCATATTGAAGGATTTATAACATTCGACAGAGGAAGGCACATCTACACAGGATTCCCCTAACACTGCTATTTCTGTTAATGATAATGAAATATATTTGAATGTTTTGGAGCTCCCAATTACAAGGGGAACATGTACGGGCAAGGTACTTTGAGCAAAATGTTTAGTTGCTCAAAATCAGCTACATCTACTTCTATTGCTCCTGTGGAAGACCAAATAGAGGAAATGCGTGAGACAATTAATAAATTGAATGTCGAGCTTTTGGCAAAGGAAAATAAGGAGAAGACACTTGAGGAAAAGATGTTGCAACTAATGGAGACTCATGACCACCAAAGTCAAGAGATGCGACAACAGATGTAAGAAAAAATGAGCAAATTTGTCAACAAAATGAGCAAATGCAGCATATACTACAACACTTGCATATTCAGTCTATCATGCTAGCTCCTAGTCCATCCACTACCATAACAGATGGAACTGAGGACCATGTTAATGATGCTCAGGTTTATCGTCCTCATGACACGTGAAAGGATTATTGACTCTTGGTTATTATTTATTTTAGTTTGATTATGCCATGTTAGTTATGAATTTGAACTCTATTAAATGTTACATTACATTTTATTAAACTTTGAAAGCTTTGAATTTGCACTTTATCAATCTTTAAAATAGAACTTTGTTATTATATATATTTATTCATTATGAATGACCACTTTTATTTATAAGTTTGATTATACAATTTAACTAAAATTTATACTTACAGTCGATAATTATTAAGCAAGTCAAAATGTAACAAATGGAAAAACAAAACATACAACATATATTCATTTAGCGACCAAATCTACGACTGAATTGTATTTTTAATTAATTTTATATTTAAAAATAAAAAATTAAATAGCGACCGAATTAGCAACTAAAAAGCAATTCTATTCTGAAATTAATAATTTACTAGCGACCAAATTAGTGACCAAATTATATTTTTATGTATTTTATTATAAACAGCCACCGAAAGTCATTTTTAAAATTTTATATTAAAATTAACTATTCAATAGCGACCAAAATAGCTACCGAACACCACTTTAACTTATTTTATATTTAAAGTTAATTATTCAGTAGCGACCGAAATAGAGACTGAATATTATTTTTATTTATTTTATGTTTAAAATTTAATTATTTATTAGTGACCAAATTAGTGACTGAGTTTTTTGAGTCCCAAGCGAAATAGCAACTAAATATGCAACTAAATATGCAGTGACTCCATTTATTTTATTGTGACTGACTACTTCGGTCGCTAAATAGCGACCAAATGGGAATTCGGTTTCTAAAGACTTAGTGACCAGGTTTTTGAGACGTATAGAATTCGGTCGTTATGTCGGTGGCTAACACTTTTAGTGACTGAAATCGATCGTTAAATCATGTTTTTTTGGTATTGATTGGTTGAAGATGAGTAACAAAAAATGCAAATAATAATGAATAGATTATCTTTTTAAAAAATGTATTTTTGTTGCTGCTCAACATCTATTGAAGTTTATGTTACATTCAATTTCAATTGAGGATGTTATTAGCAAATCATGTTCTATTTCCTGGACTAAAAATTAATAGTAAGGTTGTATAACAACAACTAAAACAAAGAACAAATCCAAGTTCACTTTTTAGTTTCTCAGCTTTAACATATACTAGTACAAAGCTAGTTGGGCAATGCACCTCTCATCCTCACTTATATTTTCTAACAATCCAATCAACTTATTTATCTCCATTATTTATCTCCTTTTAAACCTACCACTCACGAAAGAAGGTGGTTTTCTCCTTTCATTATCTTCCCCTCCTATTTTTGTTCGTTAAATAGATAAGAATATTTGTCCTAAATTATAAAAAGAAAAACTCCTCTATATAAATAATAGTATTTTCCTACAATTGTTTTTTTTTTTCATTTTTCATTTAGTCTTCTTTGAAACAATCACTTATTCTAATCAAAACAAAATTAAACAACTTTTTATCGAACAATATTTGTTGGGGGCACAAAGTATGTGATTTATACAACTTGCAACTATCTTATATTATTTGATTATTTTACATAATTAACAAAAAACATTGTTTCTTGTATAATTCATGATAATAAAGTTTCTTAAGCATAACTTTATTCAAGGGTGAACATTTTTATCAAAAGAAAAAATCCAGATAGAATTATTTTGTAAAATGTGTTTTCAAGCTTATACAATAACTTCTTAAACTTTTGGAATGTTGTTCATCAATATTTTTTCACATGCATTTTTCTTTTGGCTCTAATAACTCATCGTCAATGTTATTTGTGAGCCTCACTAATATATGAAAGGAACATAAGAAAAATGAAGAAAAATAACTGGATAAAGGATTCACAGAAAATAAAAATGGATGTTACCCATCAATTAAGATTTGTTTATTACAATCATGCATGAGTATAAATTCTCTTGACCATGATTTTGAACATTTTTGTAACAAAATATTACTTCTTGTGACACTCTAGTATATAGGAGTCCACCATCCGACTGCAACATCTCGAGAATCTGACACATAAAATCAATTAAGAAAACATGTAAATTCATAATAAACTAAATTATAAGGAATAATTATGAAACCTTAAAAAGGACACCAACGTTATGGGAGATTAAATACCAATGTTGACGTTGATGGAATTGGTTGAGCCATGACCAATGATATAATTGTCAACATCGTTGGATTGTTCATGACATTTTGAAGCACACACATAAAGACATATTATATATGCAATGCCACCTGGAATTAAAGGTGCACATGCTAGTTCACACCTGATACGACAACTGAGTTTATCATACACACGATTTGGCCCAATTTTTACAAGTGGAGAATTGTAATTAGCTTGTGAGAAACCTAACATAATCATGATCGCAACTCCAATAGTTTTCATCTCATTCTTTGTCATAACTATTCTTTAAATCTATAAATCTATCTCAAAAATTTACTAAGATGTTAAATTCTAGTTGTGATGTTTGAAAGGAAAGATTTATAGCACAAATGGGGAAATTTAATAATGTTATTAAACATTATATTATGAAATATCCATTTTCTTCCGGCACATGTTTTTTATTCACATTAATTCCTAATTCATAATTATTAAAATATCGTGAGATTTTGGTTTCATTAATTTTTTGTTTAACATTTTTTAAAGGGTTTTCCGATCATTAATTGTTGCAAATTATTTTTTCAAAACTATCTCACCTACTTCCACATATATATATATATATATATATATATATATATATATATATATATATATATATATACACGTTATATTTAGTGTAGTATTTAATGTTAGTTTTATACATAATAAATATTCAAATTTAATAATATGAATAAAAATTATTATACATTAAATACTACAGTAAATATAACATATATGTTAATAAATGTTGTATTAAATACTACATTAAATATATGTAATATTAAATACTACGTTAAGACATTAAATATAAATATGTGTGTGTTTAAAAAATGTTAAACGAAAAATTAATGAAATCAAAATCTCAGGATATATTAATAATTATGAATTAGGAATTAATGTGAATAAAAAACATGTGCCGGAAGAAAAACTAAAATATCAGGGCGTTTGGATATTTAGGAATTAGGAATTAATGGGAATAAAAAAAAAGGTGTGCTGGATGAACCCAAATTAAAAAATATTTTAATCAATGGCAATTAAATAGAGTTAAAAAAATGTCTTTTAAAGTTAAAATTTTAAAATTTTACATTTTCTTTTTAATGGGTAAATAATTAATGCTTATAATTTTATTTTTATATACCCTCTAGTTATCACTATAAATAAAGAACCAATTTATATAACCCATTGCCATTTTACTTTTTTTTTTTATCGAGACAATTTTCAACTTTTGATACAATTTGGCTATGGATTTTTTAGCTGTAGCTATATATTATTGACACTCATTCATGGTACTTAAACTATAATTACACATGTTGGAGTATCTAAGAGATTACTAGAAAATAGACTTTTAATATTTGTTATTAAAGACTTTTAACTTTGGTTATAAACTAATATTGAAATTACCAATGTTAAAAGTATCAACATTAGAATCAGTTTTTGAAAATTGATATTAAATTAAACTACCCAACATCAATTTTCTAAAAAATCGATGTTGTGTTTGACTAACAACATAGATTTTTCTAAAAACCGATGTTGGTGAACAGAAAACAACATTGGTTTATAAAAAAACCGATATTGTCTTGCACTTAGCACGCTTGTCTCGTTGGTTGAATTCCCTCTTGGGTTGGGAATTGTGCTTAGTAGGCTTGTCTCGCTAAGCGATTTTCCTTCTCGGATTGGAAATTGCGCTTAAGGCGCTTGTCCTGCTAAGCAAATTTCCATCTCGGGTTGGCAATTGCACTTAACAGGCCTGTTTCGCTAAGCGAGTTGTCCAAAAATGTTATCTAGACAATCCCAATGGTCAAAATGTGTAGATGTGAGTCATGAAACTTACAGTTCAAGTTTTGAAGGTAATCCAATGGTTAACGAGTCTGAGATTGCGGTTTTACTAAAACATATTTGGGTAGAACTTGTAATCTCATAATTTCAGCCTAGGTCAATAAAACTCCATATAATCCAACATCCACATCAAACAATCACACATAGTCAATTCACACAACACTTTAACTCATTCTAATAAATCAAATATTCAAATAACATAGGAAATACATTAAACATTGATTTATAGTTATTAGAATTTTAGGGTGTTACATAAGACGTCATTTGACCATATTTTTTCGTGCGGGCCATCTTCCACTTCACATGTCATCTAATGGGAGTTGGAGGCTTAACGATTGTTCCAGTGCTCCTGGATTGGGCTGCTTCCTCCAATCATTTCTTTTTCTTGTCCTACATCAAATTTTCTTCTAGATAATCATAACCCCCACGAGACAACACATGAGGGGTAATGTTTTATTTCTGAATGGCATGCGCCTTCTTTCAAACATCCTGTAACAATTACACATTAGCCTAACTTAATATGCTTGACAATAATGCGTAAGTATAAAGTTTAAAACAAGGAAAATCAATGAACCTCCCATGAAGAGTCTTTATGACTTTGACAAACATGGTTCCACTTCTCCTTGCTTATGTCATATTTTTAACATACTTTATCATCCTCGCCCTCCTTGTCGTCTACTAGAGCCCATTTGGAGGTCAAATCTAACTTAAACTTCTTGCACTGCTATCCTACGATCTAAAGTATTTTTTTCTTCATCCTCAAATCAAATGCTTCAGGAATATCAAATTCAACCTATGATACAATAAATACATTTTATAGTTAGTCAATTACAATTTATTTTTAGTACAACCAATTACAACAACAATCAACATTTAATTGAAATACCTGAATATCCTCCTAGATCAAATCCTTTTGAGCTGCAAGGACTTGTTTCCAATTATCATATGTAACATCCACCTTATCACGAGTGACAATCCCCAATATGTTCTTAATTTCTTTCTGTGGGGATAATCGGCTTTCCTTATGGCAGGATCCATATGAACCACTGGTCTCTCCACCCTAATTGGTCCAGTAGCCAATGATCTGAGCCGTGTTGCTTTTTTTGTCTTCTTCGACGTAGACGACGAAGGTGTTACTGACTCAGGAGGAGGAGGAGGGGGAGTTGGGTGGTGTAGCCATGTGCTTGTTAATAAACAACATTAATTAAACAATGTTTGAAAACTATATTAAGTTATGTAATTGAATGATGAAAACAAGTAAATATAAAAAATTATATTATACGATGTTAATTAATTCTCATTCATCATGATCATTATGATTCGCATGGACGTTGTCAACTTCGTCTTCTTCATTGGTGTTAGGCGGCATTTGTGTGGAGAAATCAATGATTGAACCATCATCTTCAACATTTGCACCAATTTTTTTTCCGTGTAGAACTACTGACCACCTTTCACCGTAAGGATCTTGAACATAAAACACATGTTTAGCTTGTTTTGCCATGATGAAAGGCTCATTCTGATACGCAAACTTCTTTAGATCTACCAATGTATATCCGAAATCATCGGTTCACACACCGACATTGCTATCAAACCACTTACAATTGAAAACACAGAGTGTGCATTTTACATAATTAAGCTCTTGGATTTCTTCAATGACTCCAAAGTAAGGCATGGATGCTACCCAAGGATTGTCATCGTGTACAATAGCAAAGTGTTGAGATTCAACCCTTAGACTAACCCCATTGTTTTGCATTGTACTCTCATCTTCTTGTGATTTCTTATAGAATGAATACTTATTGATATCATATCCTTTCCAAGTTATAACATTTCTTTTAGGCCTATCTGTTAACTTCTTTAACGTTTCAGAAGCATTATTGTCACTAAAGATTGTATCTTTAAACCAATTTAGGAAAGTCTTGTTATGCTTTTTCAACACCATATTCTTGGTCATTTTTGGGTTACTTTCCTTGACTAAAGAAGAACTATGTATGGAAGAACTTCATTATTGTTATTCAGTATATACAAATTAGCTTGTTGCAATTCTTCTAGACTTGGAGTGATAACATGCAGTCCTCTTGAACCCTTACCTCCCACTCTTTCATCATGCCAAGACTTAGTAAGTCCAATAGATTTTACCTTTCCAATGTACTCTGAACAAAACTCAATGGCTTATTCTGCAATGTACCTTTCAACAATAGATGCTTTAGGACGATGTAGATTCTTTGTATACCCTTGTAAGATCTTCATGTATCGCTTAATCGGGTACATCCACCGCAAATAAATGGGACCACAACATTTAATTTCCCTCACCAAATGAACAATTAAACGAACCATGATGTCAAAAAATGAAGGAGGAAAATACATCTCCAACTGACATAAGATAATAACAGTCTCATTTTCCAGCTCATCCAACTTAAGAGGATCAATGGCTTTGTGATAACGAATGTTGAGTCGTTCCAAAAACAAATAAAACTAGGAATCTGCAATACAAAATTAACCTAGGTCAAACTAAGAAATATGATTTAATTTGGTTCCTACATTCATTCACTTATAAACAAGGGGAGAATTTCATCAAACAAATTGTAGGTGATTGTAAAAAATTGCGAAAATACAAAAACAAAGTTGAAGAAATAGAAAAAAAAAACAAAAATAGAATACAAAACAAGTTTGATAGCATCAATCCAATTAACCAAACCAACGCAAATTGAATTATCCTAGTTACTATGAATGATGTTCAATGTGAAACTTTAGTCAAATGCATTAGAAAAAGTTCAATCGAATAAATCTCTAAATTGTTTTTGAATTCGCAAATTATGTTGGAAGATCATCCAAACAATCTATGATTAAATTTTGAAATTAGGAAATGAATCCATAACCTAATCCATTTTCAATCCTAAACATAATCATAATCATGAAAATTGAAAATAGGATTGAAGAGAAAGAAGGGCATTCACAAAGATTAGAAATACTAAACTAGAACTCAAATTCATCCTTGCTAGGACTGGATACTTGGATTGATTAATTGTTTAGCCCTCCATGATCATTACCAAAGGAAAATCCACGAAATTATGTTCAATAAAATTGTAAAACAAAAGTGAAAAGAGGAAGAAGAATGAAGAACAATTGAGAGAAAAGAAAAAGTTTGCACAACAAGTAACTAATTCTGTTTTTTACAAAAAGAAGTAACTAACTAACTAACTAAATAACTTCCACTAATATATAGATTAACTACTTAGAAGGAAGTGACAGGCCTTGATTAGGACCACCTAATCTACCTAATTAAACTAATTACACAAAACAAAGCCCTAACTCGTAACCCCATTATTCTAGTGCAAAGGCTCTAACTTCCAAGCTCAATTTGACCCTTGAAATGACAAAATTGGCCAAAGCTTATTTGTCATAAAATTGAAGATATTTTTCTAAGAATTCCAGGGATTACTGACACGTTCCATTTGGAGTTTCGTAGTGTCCTCTAGGTCTTGCAAAAGGAAGATAGGTCTAGTAAGCACAAAATCTGAAATTTAGTTACAATTCTCAATTAAGCTTAATCATTTGCCTTAGACCAAAACTTAGTTAAGGTGAGAAAATAAAGGTCAAAGAGATGTTAATTGAGCTAAGAAGAATAGAAAAATATTAAAGTACAAATGCTCAATCAAATTCCCCCACGCTTTATCTTTTGCACTCCTAGAAAAACTAAAAGAAAGATTAAGAAAAGAAATCAAACAAAAAAACATAATCACAACAAAGAAAGGTATGAACACGGCACACACATTTTTTAAGGGATCCTAACAATGCACAAAAATGAGAGATATGGAAAGTGGAAGAATGGTCTCAAGGTAACAAGCAATCCATGAACATATGATCACAAAATGTAAAGTGGACAAGTAGTCAAGTCAAAATTAAGAATGTACCATGGTGATAGAAATCTCTCAAAGAGCAACACTCACCTTACCAAATGTGTATGGGTTTGTGTTTACACTCAAGAACCACATGTAACTAGCACATCTAAATTTTTGACAAGATTCTAATACATTCAACTTGAAATGCACATGCATCAAAAGATCAAAAGGACTTTTATTGGCTTGTAACATATGAATTAGGTAACGGTGGCTATGAGAAGGATATTTAGGCTAAAACTAAAGGGAAAGAGGGACAATGGGGAGTAAGTCAACAAGTAAAAAGAGGGTTAGAAACAAAGAACAAAGTGGAGAACAACAACATTAAAAGAACAAGAACTTACAAGAATGAAAATGAACCACAACACATGTTTTTTTTCATTCTTTTCTTTCTTCTCTTTGTTTGTATTTTTTTTTCTCTTATGCTTTTTATACTCCCATTTTTCTCTTTTCTTTTATTGTTTCCATTTTTGATTTTCTTCATTTTTTTTCTTTTGTACTCTATTTTTTTTTCATTTCAACAAGTCACAAGAAAATGAGGTGACAAAAACATAGGAACTTTCGTAAAACAAAGTACAAATTACCCACACTTGTTTGAAGCCCACTCCCAAAACAATTCCAAGGCCCCTTTTCTCCCTAAAGTTTAGGACAACAAGGTTTTCCACTTTTTGGCTTGTAATGAGCAACAAAATGAAAGAAGGCATTAAAGGCTCAAAGAGGGTGACAATGGATATCAATGCAAGGTAGGCTTATTTGGTTAGTGACTAAAAGAAAGAAAGCCTAAATCATATCAATCAATGCATGTGCAATAAGGAATGACAAGAGAAACAAGGAAAAACCTAGAGTAGTCTAGCACAAGGGTGAGATCACACATGAAAGAGCATGAATGGAATAATGCAATCAATTCACAAAATCCCAAAAACTCACAAGGCATAATTCTATCCCACATGATCCACCTCAAAATTTCCTAGCCTACTTATCACTTCCACAATTGCCACAATGGTTCACATCAAGCATGGGACCTTTCAACTAAAAAGGATACATCTCTTACAATTTATACAAGTTAGAAATCCTAGGAAAAACATGAGAAAGTGCCTAAATTCAACAAAAACATTAGAAAACAACAACTGTAAAATCTGTATTATTTTTTATATGTAAAAAAGTAAAACAACAAAACCAAACAAATACAACAAAATAGAAACATCATATAGATACAAAAAAATAGACAGAACAAAATAAAACTAAACACAAATAGGAAACAGATACAGACACAAAAATTGAAGCAAAATACAGAACAAAAATAACAACAAAAACAGTAAAACAGAAAAAAAAAACAGAGAAAACAAAAAACAAAGAGACATGTAATGAAATGCAAACAAAGAGACAACATGTAAAAGAAAAGGGAAGAAAACTCCTCAAGTGCCATTCAAGGCACATCATCACATAAAATTGGCAAGATCAAAGAGAGGTCTGCAACAAATTCCTCCTCCACTTGGGGGCTCTCATGAAAAAGCTTGAGTTGGCGACCGTTCACTTTGAAGACCTTGCTGGTAACTTCATTTTTAATTTCAACTGCACCTGGGAAAAAAAATTAGTAATAACAAAAGGACAATCCCATCTAGATCGAAGTTTACCAAAAATAAGCTTGAGGTAAGAATTAAACAAGAACACTTTTTGGCTAATATGGAACTCCTTCCTAAGAATCCTAGAGTCATGAAACCTCTTCACTTTCTCCTTGTAAATCTTAGATTTCTCATAGGATTTTAAGCGAATCTCCTCAAGTTCTTGTAATTAAAGCTTCCTTTCCATACCTGTTCGAACCTGTCAAGTGCACTGGATCGCGTAAGTAGTATAAAACGGTAAGAACCGAGTATCGAACTCTCAGGGAACTTGTGTTACTTGGTAAAGCTATATTCAGTGAATAGGTGTCTAGCGCATGACAAAAGATGCGCTTAGCGCGAGGCTTGCGCTTAGCGAAAGGACTGTTTTTCAGAAAAAAAAAATTCTAAGTTAATTTTCAGACCCTTCCTCAAGAAATTGAAACCCTTATATTTATCCTTCAAAATAAGTTAATATACCCCAATGTAATGATTATGAAGAAAGTTCCACATTATACAATACATAAAAGAAAAGAAAAGCAGAAATTAGCGGAAATTAGAACTGGGTTGCCTCCCAGGAAGTGCTTCTTTAACGTCATTAGCTTGACACTTTTACCTCAATGGGTGTTCATGTTTTGGTTCGTACTTCTGGAACCTCCTTACCCACTTCCATTACCTGTAAGCAAACATTTTTTTCTAGAGCAGACTTGTCTTCAACAAATAAATCAAAATCAATTTTCTAATCTTCAAAGTCCAACTCCAACTTCTTTCTCCCCATATCAACTATGCAGCTTGCAGTTAACATGAATGGCCTTCCCAATATTACATGAATGTCATTATCTTCACAGATATCCATTACCACAAAGTCTGCCAGGAAGATAAAATATTTTACTCTGACCAGCACATCTTCAGTTACTCCATATGGTCTGGTAATAGAGCGGTCAACAAGTTGTAAAGTCATCCTAGTGGGCATGATCTCCAACTCTCCCAACCTTCTGCACATGGAGAGTGGCATTATGGTAATACTAGCTCCCAGATCAATAAGTGCCTTTCCATAGTGACTTCTCCAATTGAACAAGGAATGGTTACACTCCCAGGGTCTTTATGCTTGGGTGGAAGGATCTTTTGAATCACAACACTACAATTTCCTTCCACAACAATGTTTTCCTGGTGAATATACTTGTGTGTCCTTGTTAACATATCCTTTTAAAACTTGGAGTAAAGTGGCATTTGTTGTAAAGCTTCTTCGAAGGGCATGGTTATTTCCAGTTTGTTGAAAATATCTAAGAATCTCGCCAAATGACGCTTCTTCTCCTTCTTGGAAGGTACCACGGGATATGGTACTTCCGAACCTTCATTCACAGCTTTTTCTCTTTTCTTCTCTCTAGCTTATTCACTTCTACTCCTCTCTTCATTCTTATTTTTTTCATATTTTTCATTTTCTTTTTCTTTTTCTTGGTCATTTAATTCTTTTTTCTTCACTATTATTTGTTTTTCTTTTTCCTGATTGCTTTCACCTCTCACATCATCTTTCTTTTCATCAGTACATTTCTTTTCAGCAGCTTTCTTCTTGGATACAACACTATACTCATCCTACGCCTCCATAAACCTCTTATTCCTTGTCATCACAGCTTTGCATTCCTCCTTGGGATTCTTTTCTATATTCACCACAAAACTATTGGATGACTTGTCAGCTATCTGCTTGGCCAGTTGTCCCACCTAGACCTCAAGGTTTTTTAGTGTTGACTCAGTGCTTTTATGATTTGACATTATTACCTGCATAAACTGAGTCAAAGTCTCCTCCAGCTTAGTAGTCCTCTGAAAGATGTTAGGCCCTTGTTGAATTGGCCTGTTGGAAGGTCCACCCTGGTCCTTGTTGAATTGATTGCCAGGGTGTGATCTCCACTGTCCTTGTTGGTTATAAGGACCCTGCTGGAAGCTTGAGAATCCTCCTTGAGTATATCCTTGTCTCTGTTGATTTCCCATATAGTGAACTTCTTGAGTGTTTTCTTCAATGGGAATACATTGGCCTATTTCATGAGCCTCACCACAGATGGTACAACCTGTAACCTGCAAAACAGAAGAATGTGTAGGTTGACCAATAGACAGTTTCGTTGGCAACTTACCAAGTGTTTCTGTTAAAATCTCAAGTTGCCTAGAAAGCAACTTATTCTGTGCCAATAAAGTGTCATGTGATGATAGTTCTAACAAGCTTTTCTTTGTGGGTTGATGAACTCTATCGCACAAAATGGCATGATTGCTAACTAACATATTCTCAATTAGCTCAGTTGCCACTTCAGGGGTTTTCAGCTTTATTTTTCCCCCTACTGAAGCATCTAGCAGTTGCTTGGTTTGTGGTCTCAGCCCATCTATAAACATATTCAATTGAATTGGCTCAAAGAACCCATGGGTGGGAGTCTTTCTCAATAAACCTCTAAACCTCTCCAACGCTTCTCTCAAGGACTCGTCAGGGAACTGATGAAATGAAGAGATTGCAGCTTTCCCTTCCGTAGTCTTTGACTCTGGGAAATATTTCTTCAGAAACTTTTCAACAACTTCTTCCCAGGTTTTCAGACTATTACCCTTAAATGAATGGAGCCACCTCTTGGCTTCTCCTTCCAGGGAAAATAAAAATAGACTGAGTCATTAGGCTTCATCTGGCACGCCTGCAATCTTTACAGTGTTACAAATTTCAATGAATGTCGCCAAATGAACATAGGGGTCCTCATTTGGTAATCCTTGGAATAAGTTCCCTTGTATTAAAGGAATCAAAGAATGAGGGTAGTTTATGTTGTGAGCTTGCACTTCAGGACGTGCAATGCTGATAAAGAATTGTGGCACTGAACAACTTGAATAGTCCTCAAGGGTAACTCTTTACTGGTGTTCATCAGCCATTGAAACGACTTCTGGTGAATAGGTCACGAATTCCCTTGATGATGGTGAGTCAGATGATGTAGAATTAGAAAAATGAGTTTCTTCCTTAAGAATGGACGCTACTGTCCTGTCTTGCAGTAATTTTCTTCTCCTCTCGGCTCTGTTCCTTCTTAACATAGCTTCAATCTCCAAGTCCAGAGGAACTAAATTGCTTGTGGGAGATCTATGCATATAAAACACTAATAACAACATTGGTTATCCAGTTCAAGAGGAAAACATATATGAATCGAAAGTAAATATTCATAGTTTATCAAAGAATAAAGAATAGCCACCTAGGACTGAACTCACTTTCCAAATAGAAAAAAGTTCCTTGGCAACGATGCCAATAACTTGTTCAAACCTGGAAAGTGCACCGGATCACGCAAGTAGTATAAAACTGTAAGAACCGAGTATCGAACTCTCAGGGAACTTGTGTTACTTGGTAAAGCTATATTCAGTGAATAGGTGTCTAGTCTGAAAAGATATGTGTGGACTATGAACAGGTATGTAAACTAACTATTAAAAGGAAAATCATGTAAGTGATGATGTGTAAAGACAAGTAGACAACATGTTGGTCTTCCTATTAGGTGCATGATGTTATAAGGATATTCTCTACTTAACAATGCTCATGTGTTCTATGGTGTCTCCTGAAATGCTAAACCCCGATTCCTCGTGATAGTCTAGCCTAATCCTAATCAAGCATCATCCTCAGATTCCTCTTGTTGGACTAAACTCAACCAAAACCGCATTAAGACAAACATACAAACAATTAGGTTACCATACCCCGATCCCTCTTGATAATACGATAAACTAGCCCCGTCCTATCAAGTTCTAAGAATCAAACCAGCTTCCATTGTTGAATGATCCTATCAAAGCATGTATCTACATGATCAAGGCAAAAACACATTGAAATGACGTATTGATAGCACAGAGAACACATAAAACATCATTAAATAGATATATAGGTATTAACATCAAGTACCTACAAGGAAGAACCAATAGAGGATTTAGCTCTCCATATCTGGGAAGCTTCCTTTACAACAAAAAGAAGAGAAAAATGAAGGATTGAAGAAATACAAGTAGTGGGGATGTCTCCTCCACCTCTAGAACCTCACAATCACTCACAGACTCATCTCATGCTCTCAGGATGACTTCCTCTTCATGCTCTAGTTCTCTGCCATTCTTCGCACAATAAAAGCTCTCAAAACTCTCTGAAACTTGGACCTTTCTCTCTCTAGAAATCTTTGAACATGAAAAAGCTTCGAGAATTGCCCAAACTCCCTCTCCATTTCTGATTTCAGGCTTAAATAGGTGGCCTTGTTGGTGCTTGTGTGCTTAGCGCGAATCTGGACCTCTTAGCGCGCATTAGTGAATTTCGGCTTAGTGCACGTCTTCTCGCTCAGTGGATGGACTCAAGCGGTGCGCTTAGCGGGATGACACCTTGCACATCGAACATGCACAACTCATCCTTCTTTCAAATTTTTCCTCGCGCTCTGCCAAAGGAGTGTTGCGCTCAGCGGATGGCTCACTGAGCCGGCAGATTGGCTTAGCGAGCAAATCAAAATCAGCACTTCACAAACTTGCCTAATTAACCTGAAACTGAGAGGAAATGATTATTAAATACATAAAATGGGAGTACTAATTATTTATTACCTATCTTTAACATAAAGTAATTACAAAACTACAAAATAACCATAAATTGGAGGAGTTTGATACAATTTACATAGGTTTCTTACACAAAAATTAGTCGTATTCATTGACTAACAATACCCACTTCATCAAATTCCATGTTACAACTTTTCACCGCCCAATATGCACGGTGCTCAATCTCCACCGGAAGGTGGCATGCCTTACCAAAAACCATCCTCTAGGGAGACATCCCCAAAGGTGTTTAGTAAGCGATACTGTGGTCCCACAGAACATCCTTAAGTAGTTTGCTCCGATCCTTCTTGTTAGGCTGCACTACCTTCTACAACAGTTACTTGATCTCTCTATTAAAAACCCCTGCTTGCCCATTAGTTTAGGGATGAGAAGCTGTAACAACTCTATGCACAACCCCATACTTATGGAGCAAGGAAGCCAATGACCTGCTACAGAAGTGGCTCCCTTGGTCATTGATAATGGCTCTAGGCATACCAAACTTGCAAAAAAAGTTAGATCTTACAAAATGCATAACAACTTTAGAACCATTAGTTCTGGTGGCCTTGGCTTTAACCCACCTGGAAACATAATCAACAACAAGTAAGATATATGAAAAACCATGAGAAACAGGAAAAAGATCCATAAAATCAATACCCCAAACATAAAAAATCTCACAAAAAATAATGGGCTGCTTGGGCATCTCATGCCTATGTGAAATGGTCCCTCCCGCTCTCTGACATTGCTCACATGTAGTGGAAAAATGATAAGCATCTCTAAAAATGACAGGCCAATAGAACCTGCAGTCTAAGATCCTTTTAGCAGTTTGTAGAGGACCAAAATGACCGCCGATAGGTGTGCCATGACAAAACTATAGAACAAAATGAATCTCATGATCAGGCACACACCTGCAAAACACTTGGTCACTACCAAACCTCCACAAAAAAGGATCATCCCACACATAGCATTTGGCATCACTCTTAAGTTTATCTATTTGAGACCTAGATGCATGCGGTGGGACAACAAATGCAACAATGAAATTCACAATATCAAAAAACCAAGGTGTGACATGCGATGAATGCAACTGCATCAAATGCTCATCAGGGAAGTTATCCCTAATAGGGAGGGAATCAACAGGCTCCTTAATCCTACTCAAATGATGAGCCACCATGTTTTCTACACCACTCCTGTCTCTGAACTCAATATCAAACTCCTGAAGAAGAAGCATTCACCTTATCAATCTGGGTTTAGCATCAAGCTTCTTCAGTAGGTACCTCAAGGCTACATGGTCAGTATAAACAGTAGTATAGGAGCAAAGCAAATAATATCTGAATTTATCTAATGCAAAAACAATAGCTTAAAGCTCCTTTTTGGTGGTGGTGTAGTTGACTTGGGTTGCATCCATGATGGTATAGTCTTACAACATTTGATCTCTAGTAGAGGTATTGAGGTCAATAAGGCCACGATTGACGTTACTACTTCACTTCTTTACCTCGCTTCTGTGCGGGATGTATTTTTTTGTTGGACATGTAGGTTTTTACAGGAGATTCATTCAGGATTTTAGCAAGATTTGTGTGCCATTGTCCTGGCTTTTTCATAAGGACGTACATTTTGTGCTCGACCAGCCTTGTAGAGAGGCATTTGGGGAGCTGAGGAGGAGGCTTACCACCTCTCCCATCATGCAGCCAATTACGCACTTGTGGATGTTTTGTCGCAAAGAATTGATAGACTACACATATTTTCCAAAGTTAAGAACAAGGTTAGTCTTAATGCATCAACCAATAACTCTAGAAAGGCTATCCAAACTTGGATAAAAGGAAGAACCATAAATAGTTAAATCATCCATAAACACCTCCATGCAACTCTCTAATAAATAAAAAAAGTTACTCACCATGCACCTTTGGAAGGTGCAAGGAGCATTTCATAGGCTAAAAGGCATCTTGGTGTAGGCAAAGGTGCCAAATGGATAGGTGAATGTGGTCTTATGCTGGTCCTCTGGTGCATTATTGTCATACCCTAATTTCGTTAAGGGACCTTCATTTGCTAACATTTTAATTCTTGCTAGCCAAATTGAGTTGCTTGACACCAGTTGCCGTGCAATCTGAAAGGTTTTCTAACATTTTAGAAAAGAATACGAAAAATACTCAAAAGGGAGGGCAAAAAGGTCATTTTTACACTTTTTCTGACCCCTAGCTCACCCAGGCTAGCCTCTGGCTTGCTTGGGCCACCCAATAAATTCATGGTGAAGTAATCGGCTCGCTTGGGCTAGCAAGGTTGCTTCAAGATGAAGTAATAGCTCGCTTGGGCGAGCTGTCATGACCCCAAATGCTTTGTTTTTCTATAAATAAGCGTGAAGAGAGGCTGAAAAAGAGGTTCTAAGATCCAGAGGTCCAAAATTGATAGAAAGAAGAGAAAAGAAGAAGGAAGAAGAGAAAAAAGAGCAAAATTGCCGCCGCGCGACTGCAATCGATTTCTACATTGTTCTTTGGTTGTTCTTCGTTCTTCATCCGGTTAGTGTTTGCTTTTAAGAATTTGAACATGATTCATGGACCCCTAGGGGTCCTCTTTATTGTTTTATGCATCTTCATCTCCTTCTCCTATCATCGATAATCGTTTTTCTTTTGTAAAGTAAGTTTTAACCGATCGTTAGTGCCACAACTTATCTTTAAGGGATTAAGGTTAATAAAAAAATAAACAAAAAAAGCCAAAATAAAACCAACTCATAAACTTCTTCATTTAATAAAAAATCAAGAGATCATTTCAAGGTCCAACGCCTTAATGATTTTCTCCGCCTTTCAAACTTGAGAAAATCGTTTCAAGATCCAACGCCTTAACGATTCTCTCTGCCTTTCAAACTTGAAGTCATGTTTTGCACAATCGATTAAAGGCTGCTGTCCCTTGTGATGGGCGCGTGGGGGTGCTAATACCTTACCCGTGCGTAAACAACTCCCAAACCCACATTTTCAAAATCTGCAGACCATCATCTTTTTTGGTTTTTCTAGTGTTTTCCTTGAATAAACATTGGTGGTGACTCCACGTATTTTCTCCCTTCGAGGCATACGCTCTGGCCCATCTCTCTTGGCCATTTTGCCCTCCTGTCGAAGGATAGTTTGCAAGAGTTGGTGACTCCACAAGGGACTTGTTAGAGAGTTAGGCCATTCAGTCAGTGTGCAATCTTTTTTTTTTATCATGACTTCTTCTTTATTTATGCAATCTTTTGCCATGCATAACATAAGTATGCTCTAGTCATTCATCTCTTGGATATGTTGTCAAAGTATTGGCGATCAAAATTGCTATTCCTTGGATTATGGAGTCAAACAAAGCACATGTTTTAAGGAAAGGTTCATTGTTAGTCGTTTTATATGACTAACTTTTGTATAGAAATCATTTTCCAAAGCTTGTATAGTTCCCCAATTTATGGTCATTTTGAAGTAAATTTGGTAAATAAATCTTGTTTTATGGTTAACGCTGTCTCTAGAACATTTCCATCAAATTTAATGATGAAATTTGTGCATTTTTAGGTGAAAAAGAGGCTAAGTTTTGAATTGCAAAAAGCAGCAGTTGGGCTAAGTGCATATCCACTGCTAAGCGTTGCTTCAACGCGCTTAGTGCTAAGGAGAATCTGGCAGAGCATCAACATCAATGCCGCGTGCTAAGCACGAGATCAATGCGCTAAGCGCAGTAGGTGCCTTCAGCCAAACTAAGCTCGAGATTGGTGCTAAACCCAATTTCACTTACTCGCACTAAGTGCAGTGTCGCAATTTCAGAGCCTATTTAAAGCCTGTCTTGCGTAGAATTAGGGTAGAGCTTTCACCACCTTTATGAAACTTTTATGAAAGCTTTTACAGACGACCAAGGCACAGAATTCTAGAGCAGCCATAGGCCTATTTGGGGAAAACAGCCCTAGAAGCAGAAAATAGGAGCAACTTGTGCATTGAAGCCTAGGTTTTGTCATTTGAGAGATTATTGAGTAGAGAGTGAGTGTGAGATGCTGAGAAGAGGAGGAGGAATCCCTCTTCTTGTGTAAGGAACTATCATTCTCTACTTTTAATCTCATTTATTGTTAGGGTTTCTTTGTAATGGTTGGTTAAACACCCTAGTTGGGGATTTCTAATGAACAACTGATGTAAATACCTAATATCTAATTGATTATGTTTTCTGTGTTCAATGCTTCCCTCAATGCTTAATGTTTGTATGCTTTTGGTCTGATCACCCATTTGTGTGCATAGTTAGGTGACTTTAGCATTGGAAAATGTACTATTGCCTTAGAACTTGATTGAAGCAGGATTGAAACTTAGCCTTACATGAGGGATTTGCGGGTTAAGTTTTGGTTTTAATTATGCTGTTACAATAATGCTGTTTAGTTTAGGCCCAATCTTACATGAGGGATCTACGGACGAAGCTTAGGCTAAATTAGGCTAAACTTTAGTAAGCTATTTGAGCTAAGTCTAGTCTTACATGAGGGATTTGCGGACGAAGCATGGATATTCAGCCTGACGAGGGATCGAGGGTTTAGTAATTTAGGCTACAGCATACCCTAATTTCATCCGGGAGTACTTGCAGTCGGTCCTTGAACCTTGTTTGCACCCTTCGGAACCCTCGAAACAAGCATTGTTGCGTAATCCCTAAGGTTTCACAACATTCTAGAAGGAAAACGAGCATTGTTGCGTAATCCGTAAGGTTTTGCAACATTCCAGAAATAAAATAGGTGTCGTTACGTAATTCGTAAAGTTCCGCAATGTTTCGGAAATAAATCAATTAAAAAACACAAAAGGGGGGTGTATTTAGTGAAAAGGGAGGGTGCAAATAGCAACCAGGCCCACTTGAGCCTTCCTGAGGTTCCAAAAGAAGGCGGTGTAATCCTGCTCGCCTGGGCGAGTTGAGCTTGCATGGGCGAGCTGGGCAGCAACCACCTCCCTCTTTTCTCCTATAAATAGGGGAAAGAGGGCAAAGCAAAAATGTTCAGCCCTTCTGATATTAAGAAATCTCTCGAAATTAGTGACAAAAATTGTTTCTGTGAAAAAAATCCAAGCTGAGGTGCTTCCGTAACGCTTTCGAGAAGTTTCCGTAAGCGATTTCGTGGAGATTCTTCACCGTTCTTCATCGTTCTTCGTTCGTTCTTCGGTCTTCAACTGGTAAGTTCCTGAAATCGAATCTTTCAATTCATTCTATGCACCCTTAGTGGTCCCTACTTGTTTTGTGTACTTTTACTTTCATTACGTTTATTTTCCGTACCCTTTTTGATGTGCTTTAACCGTTTATTTAAGTCGTTATCTCGCCTAATAAATGATAAAATGAATTTCAACCGATCATTCGCGTTGTAATCTCATTTAATCATTGTTAAAATAAAATCCAACCGATCGTTCACACTGCAAACTCGATTAAATAAAAAAAAGGAATAATAATAATAAAATAATCAATCGGACGTTTTTTTTATTTTTGAAAATTTCCTTGAATGAATTGACTAATAACCAAGGTGAAACTAAAGCTAAAATCAACTCACAAATCAAGCTTTGTCCACGATAATCACTAAAAACCGTTTTCAGGTCCAACGCCTTAAATGGTCCTCTTTGCTCTTATCGGTTGACATGGACCATTCTAAAGCATAAAATCAATATGTAACTTTACCGCTTTTGTCAACCACCTCAAGAGATCGTTAATGGTCCAACTCCTTAACGTTTCTCTCCTTCCGAAATCAAAAGATCGTTTAAATGGTCCAACACCTTAAACGACCTTTGTTCAATCAAAATCTATCTTGCGGAAAAAAGATAAAAACAACTTAACCAGCGTTTAGTTCCGAAAGAACTACGTAGGTCTAATTTCCTCATCACAATTGAGGATACATAGGAGCGAGGGAAATACCCTTGTTGACCACACCAAAATTAAAAACATAAAAAGCATAAAAACACAACAAGACATAAAAAAAGGGAAAATAAAACATTTTGAAGTCATATTTGCACACTTGATTAAAGGTTGTCGTCCCTTGTGATGGACACAAGGGGTGCTAATAGCTTCCCCGTGCATAAAAACAACTCCCGAACCTTTCATGATTAAAGCTCGTAGACCACACCTTTTTGATTTTTTCGACGTTTTCCTCAAATAAACGTTGGTGGCGACTCCGCACATTTTCCTCCCTTGGAAGATGCACCCGTGAGTCTCGCGTCGCCCTCCCGCCGAAGGGTAGGTTGCGACAGTTGGCGACTCCACTGGGGACTGTTTTAAGAGAGTTAGGCCTTTTTTTTATCTATGTGCATTCCTTACCATGACTTCTCTTTTGTTTGTTTTCCATTATTTTCTCTTATGTCCTTGTATATAACTCTTTGATGCTTTTAGTGTGCTTTTTAATGTATGCATGAGATAGATATTTATTCATTTGATGCACACAAAAACCAACACCTTTTTGCACACACAGTGAGTTGAAAAGGGGCCCTATACCCGGGTCCATGGGAACATAAGGAGTGGAGGTGAATCTATGGTCATGCTGGGTCTCCGACTTGCTTGATAACAGTGAACCCTCATTTAGAGTTTTTCTCTTTGATAACATATTGTTGCTGGTAGTCCCTACTGTCGCAATATGTTTGTCGAAGGGGATGATACCTCTAGAAACCGTCAAGAGAGATGTGACCACCTTGGGAATTATCACTAAAAAACCTTTTAGTTCCTCCCGTTTAGGTCCCTAAAATAGGGGCACGAAGTGAACACGCTACGTGCCTGTTAAACACTACCATGCACATAAACTTAAAATGACATATACACCTTTCGTTGTATGTTTATTTTTGTATATTGGCATGCTGTGTATATCTCCTTGTTACCATTTTTCACATCTGCATCATGTCATCATGCACGGGTTGCATTTTGATCCCCTCATTTGGTCACGAGAAGTCGGAAGGTCCGTGTCACCTTCTTAAATGCATGCATCGGGCGCTGTGCTGCCCAAATGCTGTATTTAAGAAAAAGATGATCTCCCGGGCTCTCGTGTCCGTAAAATGCATCTGTGCCATAAGCATTTCTTCATGCCTTCATCCATTTTACCTGTGATAGATGTCGGAGTCTTGATTCGCACAAGTTTTTTTTTTCACTTCAGTAAAACATGGTGTCGCAACCTACCCTTTGGTGGGAGGGGGACGCGGGGCTCACGGGTGCGTCTTCCATGGGAGGAAAATGCACGGAGTCGCCACCAACGTTTATTCAAGGAAAACGTCAGAAAAACCGAAAAATGTGTGGTCTACGAACTTTAATCATGAAAGGTTCAGGAATTGTTTTTACACACGGGGAAGGTATTAACACCCCACGCGTCCGTCACAAGGGACGACAGCCTTTAATCAAGTGTGCAAATATGACTTCAAAATGTTTTATTTTCCCTTTTTTATGTCTTTTTGTGTTTTTATGCTTTTTATGTTTTTTGTTTTTTTTTTATCTTTTTGTGGTCGACAGGGGTGTTTCCCTCGCTCCTACGTATCCTCAATTGCGACGAGGAAATCAGACCTATGTAGTTCTTTTAGAACTAAACGTTGGTTAAGTTGTTTTTATCTTTTTTCGCGAGATATATTTTAACCGAACAAAAGGTCATTTAAGGCGTTGGACCATTAAACGATCTTTTGATTTTGAAAGGAGAGAAACGTTAAGGCGTTGGACCATTAACGATCTCTTGGGGTGGTCGACAAAAGCGGGGCTTTTGCTCCTACGTATCCTTAATTGTAATGAGGAAATCAGACCTACGTAGTTCTTGCAAAAGCGGTAAAGTTATGTGTTGATTTTAAGCTTTTGAACGGTCTATGTTAACCGATAAAAGCAAAGAGGACTGTTTAAGGCATTGGACCTTAAAACGGGTTTGAGTGACTTTTGCGGACGAAGCTTGATTTGTGAGTTGATTTTAGTCTTAGTTTCACTTTGGTTATTAGTCAATTCATTCAAAGAAACTTCCAAAGAAAAACGTCCGATTGATTTTTTTGATTATTTTATTCAAAGATATTTTGATTATTTTATTATTATTTTTTCAAGATATTTTGATTATTTTATTATTATTTTGCTTTTTTTGGTTTAACCGAGGTTACAACATGAACGATCAGTTAGATTTTTCTTTAACAATGATTAAACGAGATTACAACACAAATGATCGGTTAAATTCATTTTATCATTTATTAGGTGAAAAAACGGCTTAAATAAATGGTTAAAAGCTCGTTAAAGCAGAAGAAAAGAAAACTGAAAGTAAGCAAAACTAAAGTGAAAGTACACAAAACAAGTAGGGACCACTAAGGGTGCATAGAATGAATTGAAAGATTCGATTTTGGGAACTTACACATTGAGGACTGAAGAATGACGAAGAACGGTGAAGAACGATGAAGAACAATGAAGAATTTCCACAAAATCGCTTACGGAAGCGTTACGGAAGCACCTCAACTTGGATTTTCTTCATGAAAACACATTTTTTCACCCAAAACAGCCGAAATGCATAGCCAAGGGGTCCAGAATATTTTGAAACAGCCCACCTCCCCTATTTATAGGGAAAAAGGGAGGTGCTTGCCGCCCAGAGGCTTCTTGAGGAAGATTTCTAAGTGCACCCCAATTACTAAGTTCACCCCCATTTTTCGTACTTTACGGAAAAGTTACGGAAGTGTTTCAAATTTGATTTTCATCTTTTTTTCTCTTCCCTTTCACCAATGTTAAGTGAAATATGCTTACCCAAGGTTTTCAGAAATTTTACGGAAGCAGTACGAAAGCCACGGAAGCTCCGAAAACCATTTTTCAACAACGTGGAGGAGCTTGCCGCCCAGTTGCTTCCTCCTTAATCAACCCAACTTCCAAAATGTTTTGGAAGGGCCTAGATTCGAATTTCTATCTACACCCCTATCTTGATAAAGTTCACCCCAAAATTTTGTGTTTTTTTTCATTTCGAAATCTCACGAAACTTTATGGATTCCACTGCGATGAGTGTTAAGCCTTCCGAAGCGATCAACAATGGTCCTCAAATGAAATTAGAGTGTAACAGTTTATTTACACACACCCCACTTTGCTAAATACACTCCTATTTTCGTGTTTTTGACCGGTTTCTTCTCGAAACATCTCGGAACTTTACAGATTCCACAACGATGGTGTTAAACATTTTGGGGTGGTCAAACGAAGGTTGCATGCCGACAAACAATGGTCCCCGGATGAAATTAGGGTATGACACATGGGATCGAGTCAGGCGCCTTGGCTTAAAAAGAGGTTCTATCAGGTCAAGATCAAGAGCCTAGGAGTCGCCAGTCTGAAAGAGTTAGGACAGTTGATGGGTCAACTCCAGCGACAAGCCTTTTGCAAAGCCTATGGTAAGATCTGGGACCTAACCATGGTGGAGGTCTCCACAGAGGCCATTGCCTCCCTCGCCCAATATTATGACCAGTCTTTGAGGTGCTTCACCTTTGGGGACTTCCAGTTAACACCCACGATGGAAGAGTTTGAAGAGATCCTGGGATGCCCTCTGGGAGGAAGGAAACCGTATCTTTTCTTAGGCTTCTATCCCTCCTTGGCTAGAATTTCCAAACTAGTCAGAATCTCGACACAGGAATTGGACCACGGAAAGCAAGTCGAAAATGGGGTGGTTGGAGTACCAAGGAAATGTTTGGAAGCAAAGGTGAGAACCTTGGCAAGTCAAGACGAATGGGCCCCGTTCATGGACGTCCTGACACTCTTGATCTTCAGGGTGGTCCTCTTTCCAAATGTGGATGGGTTGGTGGACCGGGCAGCGATTGATGCTTTTCTCGCCTTTTACAACCGTAAGGAAAGCCCGGTTGTCGCTATCTTAGCTGATCTATATGACACATTCGACCGAAGATGTGAGAAGAACAATGCAAGGATCATTTGCTGTACACCGGCCCTCTATGTATGGTTGGTTTCACACCTTTTTCGCCAAGAGGTGAGACACGTTTGCCCGCTAAAAGGCCATTGAGAAAAGACTCCTACCAACCAGTGGAACCTGTCATTCAGGAAAAAAGAAAAGGCATCAGGAGTGTCAGCAAAACTTCAGTGTCTTGAAAGCGATAGAATGGGATAACCACGACGTTTCCACCTGCTATCGAACTCGATCGTCCCCGCCCAGCAGAGAAGAATCTCGTGCGTCGTCGGGCTTGAATGTCTCTGGACGAAGAGAGTAAAAACCTGCAAAAATTTTGATAATAATCAGAATCGGATGACCAACATCATCCTGATACCATCGAACTCATTCGCCTCGGTTGACGAAAGGTGTGGACGACCATAAGGTATCTCCGCCTGCCACCCGACTCATTGTCCCTGGATGACGAATGGTGTAGAAGACTACGTTAGTCTCTGCGTGTCAACGGGCTCGTTTGTCCCTGGTTGACGAAAGGTACGGATAACCATACGGTACCCCCGCCTGCCACCTGACTTCCCGGGTCAGGGTTAACAGAAATCGTTTGTGCGGATAACCACTTGGGCATCTCCGTATGTCACCTGACTTCATGGGTCAGGATGATAGAAACCGTTTGTACGGATAATCGCTTGGGTATCTCTGCATGTCACCTGACTTCATGGGTCAGGATGACAGAAACCATTTGTATGGATAACCACTTGGGTATCTCCGTATGTCACCTAACTTCACGGGTCAGGATGACAAAAACCGTTTGTATGAATAACCGCTTGGGTATCTCCGTATGTCACCTGACTACACGGGTCAGGATGACAAAGGCACAGAAGAAGACGTAAGTCTCCGCGTGTTAACGGGTTTGCTTGCCCCTGATTGACAAAGGGTGCAGAAGAGGACGTTAGTCTCTGCACGCTATCGGACTCTGAGTCTGACGGATAGCGAAAGAGTGTTTATACGGATAACCACATGGGTATCTTCGCCTGCCACCTAACTTCACGGGTTATGACCAACAGAAATCGTTTGTGCGGATAACCACTTGGGTATCTCCACATGTCACTTGACTTCATTGGTCAGGATGATAGAAACCATTTGTATGGATAATCACTTGGGTATCTTCGTATGTCACCTGACTTCACGGGTCAGGATGACAAAGGTGCAGAAAACGACGTAAGTCTCTGAGTGTCAACAGGTTTGCTTGCCCCTGATTGACAAAGGGTGCAGAAGACGACGTTAGTCTCTGCATGCTACCGGACTCTGAGTTTGACGGATAGCGAAAGAGTGTTTATACAGATAACCACTTGGGTATATTCGTCTGCCACCTAACTTCACGGGTTAGGATTAACAGAAATCGTTTGTGCGGATAACCACTTGGGTATCTCCACATGTCACCTGACTTCACGGGTCAGCATTAACAGAAACCGTTTGTACGGATAACCGTTGGGTATCTCCACATGTCACCTGACTTCACTGGTTAGGATGACAAAGGTGCAGAAGACGACGTAAGTCTCCGCGTGTCAACGGGTTTGCTTGCCCCTGATTGACAAAGGGTGTAGAAGACGACTTAGTCTCTGTATGCTATCGGACTCTGAGTCTGACGGATAGCGAAAGAGTGTTTATACGGATAACCACTTGGGTATCTTCGCCTGCCACCTAACTTCACGGGTTAGGATTAACAGAAATTGTTTGTGGGGATAACCACTTGGGTATCTCCGCATGTCCCCTGACTTCACGGGTCAGGATTAACAGAAACCGTTTGTACGAATAACTGCTTGGGTATCTCCGCATGTCACCTAACTTCATGGGTCAGGATGACAAAGGTGCAAAAGACGACGTAAGTCTCGGCGTGTCAACGGGTTTGCTTGCCCCTAATTGACAAAGGGTGCAGAGGATGACGTTAGTCTCTGCATGCTATCGGACTCTGAGTTTGACGGATAGCAAAAGAGTGTTTATATAGATAACCATTTGGGTATATTCGTCTGCCACCTAACTTCACGGGTTAGGATTAACAAAAATCGTTTGTGCAGATAACCACTTGTGTATCTCCACATGTCATCGGACATCACGGGTCACGATAGCAAAAGGTGGGGCGGTCGACAAAAGCAAGGCTTTTGCTCCTACATATCCTCAATTTGTGATGAGGAACTTAGACCTATGTAGTTTTTGCTTTTGTGATGTGTGAGACTAATATAGTCTCTACCAGAAGATGCTGACATCTCCGGAAAGGGTGCGAATGACCACATTGGCCTCTGTTTGTCAATCAAACTTGGGGTCTCCAAATGACGAGGTACGGAAAACCGTAAGGTGTCTCCGCATGCTACTGGACTCTTGGATCATGATAGCAAAAGGTGGGGTGGTCGACAAAAGCGGGGCTTTTGCTCCTACGTATCCTCAATCTGTGATGAGGAACTCATACCTACATAGTTCTTTCAAAAGTGAGACTAAAATAGTCTCAGTGTTCTCTCACTAAAATGTGAACATGCTTTAGTAAAGAAACAAAACCTCCAACTGATCAGGGCAACATATATTTTCTGGTGAAAAACAATGTGTCTATTGGGGAAGGAGAGTATGCTGATGAAATTTTCTCATAACCATAAATAAGATTTTGGATGTTAGCGTTTCATTTCTAAACGACCATTTAGAGGAAACACTGGGTCCAACAAAATAGAAGAAAATCACTCGAAGTGTATCAATCTCACACAAGTAAGTGTTTTATCCTAATTCCGAACCATAGATATGTCATGACTTAATTTTGCAAATCATTTCCTATCAAATCAAAAATTACGTGCGTGATCATGGATCAATAGGACTTTTTCGGGAATGGTGTTTTGGTGAGGAATTTAGCTCTGAGTGTTTGGGCCTTTTCCTTTTTTGTTTTTGTTTAGTGCGGGGCGAGAAAGTCGCTAGCGCACTGGATTTTGGTTGGCAATCAAAGGGAGTTGACCACTTCAAGTCGTGGTTTTCTTTCTTTTCTTGTTTACTTGTGACAATTATGTATTGTTCAAATATTGTCTGGTCCAAAGACCTTTCTGTATATTTTGTTTTCTTCCAATTTTTGATTGGGAATTTTTCTTTCTTTTATTTTTGCTTTCTTCCAATCTTGACTAGGAATTTTCTTCCTTTGCTTTCTTCCGATCTTTGATCGGGAACTTTCTTTCTTTTTTTGTTTTCTTTCGAGGGCAAGGATGGACATTCTCACCTTGGGTCATGGTTTATGTTAATTTGGGATTTTGGCTCAAGGCTTGTAGAATGGCTGGACATGATATATGTCAGGGTGTGGGTTTGGCCAGCTTGTGAGGTATTTTTGCTATATACATGTGATGCAATCCTACCCCGCAAGGGCATTCGATGGAAGACTGCAAGTTGATTGGGCCAGAGATCCAAGGGAAGGCCCTAGGGTTCTCATGAGCCTTAGGGTAGATTTTGAGCCCATGGGCTAAGTATGAGCCCGCTTATCTTTGTAAATATTAGAATAGGTTTTTTCCTTCGTTTAGGCCTTGTATTTTGGCCATTCTAGTAGTATAGGGTTTTAGCCTTGTATTTCGAGGCATTTTGAGTAGTCTTTGTAGTAGGGACTTTTTTTTGTATTTTCATGTATTTTGTCATGGGGGTGAGCTTAGCTATTATAGGGGGTGTGTAGCTAAGTTCTAGCTTCTCATCTCAAGGAGGTGAGCTTAGCTATTAGAGAGGTGTGTGTAGCTAAGCTCTAGCTTCTTTAGGAATCTTTTCAAGGAAGCTTCTCAAGGAGGTGAGCTTAGTTATTAGAGGGGTGTGTGTAGCTAAGCTCTAGCTTCTCAAGGAAGTTTTCTCAAAGAAGCTTCTCAAGGAAGTTTTCTCAAGAAAGTTTCTCAAGGAAGCTACCTAGTCTATAAATAGAAACATGTGTAACACTTGTGGTAACTTTGATGAATGAGAGTCTTGTGAGACATACTTCAAAGTTCCACTTCTCTCCCTCTTTTATTCCTTCAATTTCGTGCTCCCCCCTCTCTCTTTCTCTCCCTCTTTCTTTTCCTCCATTGAAGCATCCTTCCAAGCTTTTTCTCCAAGGCTCATCTTGGTGGTGAAGCTCCTTCTTCCATGGCTTATTCCCTAGTGGATGGCGCCTCCTCTCACCTCTTCTCCTTTGTCTTCCGCTGCATCTCCATGGTGGAAAATCACCATTAAAGGACCTCATTGAAGCTCAAAGATCCAGCCTCCATAGAAGCCCCACAAGCAAGCTACCTAAACACATATACATATATTTTGTGAGGTATAAGCTTGTGCTTGTTTTATTTAAATTCCTAGGATCATGAACAACTAGGTGTGTCCTACTATGACTTGAGAAACAAAGGTGATCAAATAACAAGCAAAGATTTAAAAGGTACTAGGTTGCCTCCTAGTAGCGCTTCTTTAACGTCTTGAGTCGGACGCGTGATGACTTGTCGGTCATGGACCTAGTACCTTTGCTTTCCTTTGGCTTTGGACTTGGTCGCCTGCTGGTCGACCACGGGTCGTAGGCAACGCTCCAGCCTTTGTATATGAGCCGAGGGGCTCTGGAGGTGGCGGCAGTGCGTCTATTGCCCGCTACTGGCCATCCCCAGGCTAATGTTGATGCAATCCTACCTCGCAAGGGCATTGGATAGAAGACTCCAAGTAGAATGGGCCAAAGATGCAAGAGAAGGCCCTAGGGTTCTTATGAGCCTTAGGGTAGATTTTGGGCCCATGGGCTAAGTACGAGCCCACTTATCATTGTACATATTAGAATAAGGTTTCATTAATTTTGGGTCTTGTATTTTGGGCTCCATAATGTAGGTAGGGTACCCTAGAAATATAGGATTTTTCAGCCCTTGTATTTTAGGGCACCTAGACTAGTTTTTGTATTAGGGGTAGTTTTGTAATTTCACATGCACTAAGTGGATATTTGATGTGTGTGGTTGGAAATAAATTTCATGATGCAAGCTCCATTGGAGCTTGTAGGCCTAGGATCTTCTTCATCAATGGATTCCTTTGCTTCTTGTAAGATGAATGGCAGCGGAATGGAGAAAGGAAGAGAGAGAGGAGACGCCACTTCAAGGAGAAGATGAGTGTAGAAGAAGCTCACCACCATAGGAGGCCATGGATAAGAGCTTGGAGGAAGAAGGAGATGAATGAGGGGAGAGGGAGAGAAGAGCACGAAATTTTGTGCTCTAAATGAGCTTTGAAATCTGAAATTTAATATTCAAATGATCAAAGTTGAAAAAAATGCACACACATGACCTCTATTTATAGCCTAAGTGTCACACAAAATTGGAGGGAAATTCAAATTTCACTTGAATTTGAAATTGAATTTGTGGAGCCAAACTTTGGAGCCAAAATTTCACTAATTATGATTAGTGAATTTTAGTTATGGTTCAGCCCACTAATCCAAGATCAATTCCAAGATTCTCCACTAAGTGTGCTTAGATGTCATGAGGCATGAAAAGCATGAAGGACATGCACAAAGTGTGACTATATGATGTGGCAATGGGGTGTAGTAAGCAAATGCTCACCTCCCCCTCTAAAATTTAATTGGATTGGGCTTCTACCAATTCAATTAAATTTATTTCCAACCACACACATCAAATATCCACTTAGTGCATGTGAAATTACAAAACTACCCCTAATACAAAAACTAGTCTAGGTGCCCTAAAATACAAGGGCTGAAAAATCCTATATTTCTAGGGTACCCTACCTACATTATGGAGCCCAAAATACAAGACCCAAAATTAATGAAACCTTAACCTAATATGTACAATGATAAGTGGGCTCGTACTTAGCCCATGGGCCCGAAATCTACCCTAAGGCTCATAAGAACCCTAGGACCTTCTCTTGCATCTTTGGCCCATTCTACTTGGAGTCTTCTATCCAATGCCCTTGCGAGGTAGGATTGCATCAAATGTGGTGTCTCGCCCTGCGCCTGCCTGGGGGACGCAATACTTCTTGATGAAAGCTCGGTTAATAGGGGGCCTAATGACCTTGTTGGGGGCGACAGACACTCCGTAGAACTAACAAAGGCCCGTAATCAGAGCTGGAAATCCCAGGACCCTGTTGGACTTCTTCGGGTCCACTGGTGTCTTACGGGTACGATCCCTGCAAATACTAGATGACATCAGAAATCAGTTGAGCGATGTGCATACTTACCTATGTCACGATGGCGTGACCTTGCTGGGGGGGACGAGCACCCGGTAGGGCTGACAGAGGCCCATAACCAGAGCTAGAAA
Organism: Glycine max; assembly: GCF_000004515.6. Lineage (NCBI taxonomy): Eukaryota > Viridiplantae > Streptophyta > Magnoliopsida > Fabales > Fabaceae > Glycine > Glycine max. The sequence continues at coordinate 23,225,826 of NC_016088.4, forward strand.
CCCCAGGGCCCTATTGGACTTCTCCGGGTCCGCTGGGTGTCTTGTGGGCGCGATCCCTACAAATAGTGGATGGCATTAGAAATCAATTGAGCCACGTGCATACTTACCTATGTCATGATGGCACAGACCAAATGACACTTCGACAGGGGGAGATTAGAGTTGTGGTGGTGTGCATGATCCACACTCGTCTCCTTGCAGCGGTTGGGTGAAATCATGCCCCGGTATGCATAGTAGTTGCGCGATAGCCTCCTACTCTGATTGTGCTCGCACAGTTGGCCCTCCTCCAGGATCAGGGGGTGGCCCAGGAATTGATAAAAGGAAACTACTGGTCCCTTAACCGGGAGCGCAAGTCTCGGTTAAGCATTAGGGGCAGAGGACCTTAAATTCTCTTAAGGTGTGGATGTGGAGCCCAGTGAAAGTGAGAACGCGTAGCCTCTAAAGGCGATGGCGTGCAGCCCTCTGAAGTCGAGGATGTGTTGCCCTTTGAAGGCGAGGGCGTGCAGCCCTCGGAAGGCGAGCACGTATAGCCCTCTGAAGGCAAGGATGTGTAGTCCCCTGAAGGAGAGGGCGTGTAGCCCTCTGAAGGTGAGGACATGTAGTCCCCTGAAGGCGAGGGCGTCTAGCCCTCTGAAAGCGAGAGCGTGCAGCCCTCTCAAGGCGAGGTGAGGACGTGTAGTCCTTTGAAGGTGAGGGCGTGTGACCCTCTTAAGGCGACGACGTGTAGTCCTCTGAAGGCAAGGACATGTAGTCCTCTGAAGGCGAGGACGTGTTGTCTTCTGAAGGTAAGGACGTGTACTCCTCTGAAGGTGAAGGCGTGTAGCCCTCTGAAGGCGAGGGCGTGTAGCCCTCTGAAGGTGAGGACGTGTTGTCCTCTGAAGGCGAGGACGTGTAGTCCACTGAAAGCGAGGGTGTGCAATCCTCTGATGGCAAAGGCGTGTAGCCCTCTAAAGGTGAAGACGTGTAGTCCTCTGAAGGTGAGGGCGTCTAGCCCTTTGTAGGCGAGGGCGTGCAGGCCTCTGAAGGCTAGGACGTGCAGTCCTCTGAAGGTGACAACATGTAGTGCTCTGAAGGTGAGGGCGTGTGGCCCTCTGAAGGCAAGGACGTGTAGTCCTCTAAAGGCATGGACATGTAGTCCTTTGAAGGCGAGGACATGTAGTCCTCTGAAGGTGAGGGCGTGTAGCCCTCTGAAGGCGAGGGCGTGCAGCCTTCTAAAGGTGAAGACGTGTTGTCCTCTAATGGTGAGGATGTGTAGTCCTCTGAAAGCGAGGATGTGTAGTCCTCATATGGAAAGGGCGTGTAGCCCTCTGAAGGCGAGGACGTGTAGTCCTTTGAAGGTGAGGGCGTGTAGCCCTTTGAAGGCGAGGACGTGTAGTCCTTTGAAGGCGAAGACGTGTAGTCCTCTGAAGGTGACGACGTGCAGTCCTCTGAAGGTAAGGGCGTGTGGCCCTTTGAAGGCGAGGACGTGTAGTCCTCTGAAGGTGAGGACATGTAGTTCTCTAAAGGCGAGGACGCGTAGTCCTCTGAAGGTGAGGGTACGCAACCTTCTGAAGGCGAGGACATGTAGTCCTCTGAAAGCGAGGGCGTGCAGCCCTCTCAAGGTGAGGTGAGGACGTGTAATCCTCTCAAGGTGAGGGCGTGTAGCCCTCTGAAGGAGAAGGCGTGCAGCCCTCTGAAGTCGAGGACGTGTTGCCCTTTGAAGGCCAGGGCGTGCAGCCCTTTGAAGGCGAGGACGTATAGCCCTCTGAAGGCGAGGACGTGTAGTCCCCTGAAGGCGAGCGCGTGTAGCCCTCTGAAGGTGAGGACATGTAGTCCCCTGAAGGCGAGGGCGTGTAGCTCTCTGAAAGCGAGAGCGTGCAGCCCTCTCAAGGCGAGGTGAGGACATGTAGTCCTCTGAAGGCTAAGGAGTGTGACCCTCTGAAGGCGAGGACGTGTAGTCCTCTGAAGGCGAGGACGTGTTGTCCTCTGAAGGTGAGGACGTGTAGTCCTCTGAAGGTGAGGGCGTGTAGCCCTCTGAAGGCGAGGACGTGTTGTCCTCTGAAGGCGAGGACGTGTAGTCCTCTGAAAGCGAGGGTGTGCAATCCTCTGATGGCGAGGGCGTGTAGCCCTCTAAAGGTGAGGACATGTAGTCCTCTGAAGGTGATGGCGTGTAGCCCTTTGAAGGCGAGGGTGTGTAGGCCTCTGAAGGCTAGGACATGTAGTCCTCTGAAGGTGACGACGTGTAGTGCTCTGAAGGTGAGGGCGTGTGGCCCTCTGAAGGCGAGGACGTGTAGTCCTCTGCAGGCAAGGACATGTAGTCCTTTGAAGGCGAGGACATGTAGTCCTCTGAAGTTGAGGGTGTGTAGCCCTCTGAAGGCGAGGGCATGCAGCCTTCTGAAGGTGAAGACGTGTTTTCCTCTGAAGGTGAGGACGTGTAGTCCTCTGAGAGCGAGGATGTGTAGTCCTCTGAAAGCGAGGATGTGTAGTCCTCTGATGGCAAGGGCGTGTAGCCCTCTGAAGGCGAGGACGTGTAGTCCTTTGAAGGTGAGGGCGTGTAGCCCTTTGAAGGTGAGGATGTGTAGTCCTCTGAAGGCAAAGACGTGTAGTCCTCTGAAGGTGACGACATGCAGTCCTCTGAAGGTGAGGGCATGTGGCCCTTTGAAGGCGAGGACGTGTAGTCCTCTGAAGGTGAGGACATGTAGTTCTCTGAAGGCGAGGACGCGTAGTCCTCTGAAGGTGAGGGTACGCAACCTTCTGAAGGCGAGGACATGTTGTCCTCTGAAAACGAGGGCGTGCAGCCCTCTCAAGGCGAGGTGAGGACGTGTAGTTGTCTGAAGGTGAGGGCGTGCAGCCCTCTGAAGGCGAAGGCGTGCAGCCCTCTGAAGGTGAGGACGTGTTGTCCTCTGAAGGCGAGGACGTGTAGTCCTCTGAAAGCGAGGGTGTGCAGCCCTCTCAAGGCGAGGTGAAGACGTGTAGTCCTCTAAAGGCGAGGGCGTGTGGCCCTCTGAAGGTGAGGACGTGTAGTCCTCTGAAGACGAGGACATGTAGTCCTCTGCTGGCAAGGACATGTAGTCCTCTGAAGGTAAGGGTACGCAACCCTCTGAAGGCAAGGACGTGTAGTCCTCTGAAGGTGAGCACGTGTAGTCCTCTGAAGGTGAGAGCGTGTAGCCCTCTGAAGGCGAGGGCGTGCAACCCTCTGAAGGTGAGGACGTGTAGTCCTCTAAAGGCGAGGGCGTGTAGCCCTCTGAAGGCAAGGGCGTGCAGCCCTCTTAAGGAGAGGACGTGGAGCCCTCTAAAGGCGAGGACGTGCAGCCCTCTGAAGGTGAAGGCATGCAACCCTCTTAAGGCGATAGGTACTAGTATCCAAGGGTCCACCCTTATGAGAAAGCAAGAGATCAACTCATCGAGAGAGCCGGTCATCCCAAATTCACAAGATTGGACATTAGAGGTAGGAAATCTATGCAGTTAACATGATTTTTAGGGATGCAGATGCATGCAACCTTTGTCTTGAAATGCGGTAAATGCGGACTTCGTATGCAACAATGCAATGGAATGGAAAGTTGTACAATGTTCATGACATCTTTCCCTATTTTATGATTTTGATTTTGATTTGATTGTTTCGGAAAAAAAAAATTGACTGTCCTTTTGAAAGAGGTGATAATTCATGCAATCTTATCCTATATTTTGCAAATCTCTTCTGGAACTCCCTCAGAGTGTATGTTCTATTTGATTTAGTCACTTGACCATTTTGGAGTGACGATAATGGAGCCATTTGACGTTTAATCAATCCATTGAAATCCCAGGGTTTGTCCCCCCCCTTTTTTTGTTTAAAAACATCAACGGGTGAGTACTTTTGATCTGCCCCTAGGTTCGCTTGAGGCTCATGCACAGTGCCCCTCATTGCCCCAGTGTAAGGCTTTGAGGTACCAATTGTTATCTTTTGTCATGACCTTGTAGCATGGAAGAAACTGTGCAGGTTCTCAAAAATGATTTTTCAAGGACAAGAAACATTTGAAGGATTTTTTTTTCAATTGATAGATTAAGTAAAATGATTCCTATTCTTGATAACTCACATTCTCTCTCAAAAAAGACAAACTTTCAAGAATGATAAAATGAGGTCACATGAATGTTCGCACTTTATTTGAGACACAGTCAATCAAATGTTTTTTTTTTCTTTTATTTTGAAACTTATTGTTTTGAACTTTACTCGTCGTTTTACAGCACCCCCACCAACGTGCAGGATGAGTAATCTCTGATTGAACGGTCTTGGAAGTCAAAAAACTTTGGAGCACAGGTTGCTTGAGAAAACAAACCAATGGCTTGCACCCACATTCTAGTGGAAGCAAAGATGTAATTACGAGAGGATGAGGGACAAAGATGTCAAATTTATCCATTTTATTTAGCATTGTAACCGTGGTTTACAATAATGGCATAAACTTGAAAATCCTGATGAGTCATTAGAGACATCTAACAACAGCTTTCAAAATTGCCCCATGTGTGGTGTCGCTTGTCAATGTTAGGATTCACAAGCAGTTCTCCTCAAATTTCAGCCAGCCCGCATCAATTAGACTTTGCACCTTACGCTTCAAGGTCATACAGTGCTCAATGGAATGTCCAGGAACTCCTCCATGATATGCACATGTTGCGTTTGAGTCGTATCCTCAGAAAAATGGAGGTTGAGGAACCCTAGCAGGGGTTATGGCTACCATTGCATTATCAAGTAGATATAGGAGCAAGTTAGCATATGGCACCGGAATTTGGGATGAATCCTACAGGGTTTTTGCTGCAAAATTCCATTTTGGTTTGTGCTATAGGTGGTGTTTGGGCATTGGGCGTGTGGTAAGCAAGCATGCCTTGTGGTTGATTTGGGGATGGCTTTTGTGGATGATTGGGTGATGGGTAATGAGAAGGGCCGATATTGGCTGAGTGATGACATTGTTGGGTTGGTGGGAAGTTTGGCCATGTAGGAATGGCAGCCACAACATGGGTTCCTTCCTCATTCTCATCCTCTTCATTTGCCCCAGTTTTCTCATTCATCAAAGTAGGATGATCAAATTTTCCTCTTTTTAGACCCGCTTCGATCCTTTCCCCGGCGAAGACCAAATCTGCAAAGCTTGAAGGTGCAAATCTACTATTATTGTGATAATCTCTTTCTCTGTCATTGGAGGTGCCACTTGAGCTGCCAGGTCTCTCCCCCTTTGGGTGTATTCTTTGAAAAATTTGTGCCCCTTTTTGCACATGTTATGTTCTGTAGTTGCATCCTATCCTGAGCCATATCAGAATTGTACTGATACTGCCCAATGAAGGCAACCATTAGGTCTTTCCAAGAATGGACTCGGGAAGGTTCTAAGTTAGTGTACCAGGTAACAGCTACCCCAGTAAGACTTTCTTGGAAGAAATGTATCAGCAGTTTCTCATCTTTTGTGTATGTCCCCATCTTCCGACAATACATCTTTAGATGGTTCTTGGGGCAAGTAGTCCCCTTGTACTTGTCAAAGTCCGGCACCTTGAACTTGGGAGGGGTGATGATATTGGGTACTAGGAACAACTCTTCTAGGTTAGCAAAGGCATAATCTTTGCCTCCTTCAATGGCCCTGAGCCTTTCCTCTAGATGATCCAACTTTCCCATTTCTGCCATAGCATGAGGGTTTTTACCTGTTGTGGAATGCAAAAGGTGTGGTTGTGGGTGTTACTGAGAGCCCTCCAAAGTGTTTTGCAGGGGTATATCACCAACTGCTTGCCCTTCAGTGGCATATCCGAGGCAAGGCTCGAAGTCGGCTAGATTGTGGTGGGGCATTTCATGTGTCTCCCCCATCGGTCAAGAGACATGTGCATGATCAGATTGAGGTTGTTGGCTTTCAATGAGTATGGGAGCAGAGTTATTGACATCCTCACTGGAGTGTATGCCACATTGGGTGGTGTATAGTTAGGAGGCAAGTCATATGGTGGGAAGACATGCTTGTTTTGAATTTGCACATAATAGGGGCCGCTCGTACTTCCCAAATCTTTGCCTACCATAGCTGAGGTTGGATGATTCATTTGGTTGAGGCCAGATGGGGGCATTGGGTTCACCTTAGCAACAACGCTGGTAGTGGCAACTGCAACCGCATTGGCTTCCATCATCTTCTTCATGCTCATCATGGCCTCCATCATTGTGGTCATTTGCTCTTTCATGGCCTCCATGTCGGCCTTCATCTGCTTTTGCACCTCCTCTACTTCACCCATTAATCTAGCTCTAGCACGGGTTCGATAAGGGCGTCGTAAAGTGTGTTCTTTCCTTTTGATAACAATGATTAAGTTCGTTTTTTTTTCAAGGAAAGAATGCAATGAGCAATGCAACCAATGAAAAGCATGGATGTATGCGAATGATGCACAGTTGAAGTATTGCGAATTTTTGCGTAGGACATGGGGTTGAATCAATTTAGATTTTCAACATGGTCCATGACATCTTTGTCAAGGTGCAACTGGAAGTAACAAGGACATCAACAGTCCTAAATGTGTTTGGCAGTAGACGAAGTAGCGATGTAACTCGATCCATCTTTTGCCCCAATTTTTGCATGGTGGTTACTTCCATACTTCAACTTGAGTTGATGAACCTTTTCATAAAAGCATGAGCTTGGTTCAACCCCATAACCCAAGGAATGGCAATTTTGATCGCCAATACTTCGACAACATTTCATAGAGATGAAAGACTCGGGAATACGTATGTTATGCATGGAAAATGTAATTATGAGATTGAGATGCCCGAAGAAACATCATTTCCTAGTTAACCACGCATTAGGTACCATGCTCAATCATTTTGTTTTGTTTTTTATTCTTTTTTGTTTTTTGGAAATAGGTTTATGATCCTAACATGGTTGGGTCATGGTACCTAACACATGAAACTAAGAATGCAGTGTGAATTTTCATGCTTCCTTTTTTGTTTGTTTTGCAGAGGAAAATGCAAGGATCATGCATGAGTAAACATGAAAATAAAAGGTATACAAAAAGCATGGTAGATGCAGATGCTTGGTGATGAAATGACTTATGCAAAATGCAATGCATGAAATAATAAGTGACAAATGCAGGAACGATACATCCATTACGATGCCATGGAGAGATGCTTATGCGATGCATGATATGAATGCATTTACGGACACGAGAGCCCAAAAAATCCTCTCTTCTTACTTGCGCATGCGGGGGCGCAGTGCCCCATGTGTGCAGTTAAGAAGGTGATATGGACCTTCCATCTTCCCGTGACAAAAGACGAGACCAACATACAACGCATGCGTGACGACATGATGTAGATGCACAAAAGCGCAACAGGGGGATGCACATAGCATGGCAATATCCTCAGATAATCATATAGAAAAAGGTGTACATGACATTCAGGTTATATGCATGGCAGTGTTTAAAAGGCACGCAGCGTGTTCACTTCGTGCCCCTATTTTAGGGACCTAAACGGGAGGAACTAAAAGGCTTTTAGTGATAATTCCCAAGGTGGTCATATCTCTCTTGATGGTTTCTAGAGGCATCATCCCCTTCGAAAAAACATATTGCGGCAGTAGGGACAACTAGCAACAATATGTTATCAAAGAGAAAAACTCTAGATGAGGGTTCACTGTTATCAAGCAAGTTGGAGACCCAGCATGACCACAGATTCACCTCCACTCCTTATGTTCCCATGGACCCAGGTATAGGGCCCTTTTTCAACTCACCGTGTGTACAAATAGTGTTGGTGTTTGTGTGCATCAAATGAATAAATATCTATCTCATGCATACATTTCAAAAACACACTAAAATCATCAAAGAGTTATATACAAGAACGTAAGAGAAATAAAAGGGAACCGATAAAAGAGGAAGTCATGATATTACATGAGATTAGAAGGCCTAACTCTCTAAAAACAGTCCCCAATGGAGTCGCCAACTGTCGCAACCTACCCTTCGGCGGGAGGGCGACGCGGGGCTCACGGGTTCGTCTTCCATGGGAGGAAAATGCACGGAGTCACCACCAATGTTTATTCAAGGAAAACGTCGGAAAAACCGGAAAAGGTGTGGTCTATGAACTTTAATCGTGAAAGGTTCGGGAGTTGTTTTTACGCACGGGGAAGGTATTGGCACCCCACGCGTCCGTCACAATGGACGGCAGCCTTTAATCAAGTGTGCAAATATGACTTCAAAATGTTTTATTTTCCCTTTTTTATGTCTTTTTGTGTTTTTTGTATTTTTTATCTTTTTGAGGTCGACAAGGGTGTTTCCCTCGCTCCTACGTATCCTCAATTGCGATGAGGAAATCAGACCTACGTAGTTCTTTTGGAACTAAACGTTGCTTAAGTTGTTTTTATCTTTTTTCGCGAGATATATTTTAACCGAACAAAAGGTCATTTAAGGCGTTGGACCATTAAACGATGTTCTGATTTTGAAAGGAGAGAAACGTTAAGGCGTTGGACCATTAACGATCTCTTGGGGTGGTCGACAAAAGCGGGGTTTTTGCTCCTACGTATCCTTAATTGCGATGAGGAAATCAGACCTACGTAGTTCTTGCAAAAGTGGTAAAGTTAGGTGTTGATTTTATGCTTTTGAATGGTCTATGTTAACCGATAAAAGCAAAGAGGACTGTTTAAGGCGTTGGACCTTAAAACAGTTTTGAGTGACTTTTGCGGATGAAGCTTGATTTGTGAGTTGATTTTAGCCTTAGTTTCACTTGGGTTATTAGTCAATTCATTCAAGGAAACTTCCAAAGAAAAACGTCCGATTGATTTTTTGATTATTTTATTCAAAGATATTTTGATTATATTATTATTATTTTTTCAAGATATTTTGATTATTTTATCATTATTTTTCTTTTTTTGGTTTAACCGAGGTTACAACGTAAACGATCGGTTAGATTTTGCTTTAACAGTGATTAAATGAGATTACAACACAAATGATCGGTTGAAATTCATTTTATCATTTATTAGGTGAGAAAACGGCTTAAATAAATGGTTAAAAGCTCATTAAAGCAGAATAAAAGAAAACTAAAAGTAAGCGAAATTAAAATGAAAGTACACAAAACAAGTAGGGATCACTAAGGGTGCATAGAATGAATTGAATGATTCAAATTGCCGCCTAGTTGCTTCCTCCTTAAGCAACCCAACTTCCAAAATGTTCCGGAAGGGCCTAGATTCGAATTGCTATTTACACCCCTATCTTGATAAGTTCACCCCATTCGAATTGCTTCCTCCTTAAGCAACCCAATTGCTATTTTCTTTCCGAAATCTCACGAAACTTTATGGGTTCCACCGCGATGAGTGTTAAGCCTTCCGAAGCGATCAACAATGGTCCTCAGATGAAATTAGAGTGTAACAGTTTATTTACACACACCCCACTTTGCTAAATACACTCCCGTTTTCGTGTTTTTGACCGGTTTCTTCTCGAAATATCTCGGAACTTTACGGATTTCACAACGATGGTGTTAAACATTTTGAGGTGGTCAAACGAAGGTCGCATGCCGACAAACAATCGTCCCCAGATGAAATTAGGGTATGACACATGGGATCGAGTCAGGCGCCTTGGCTTAAAAAGAGGTTCTATCAGGTCAAGATCAAGAGCCTAGGAGTCGCCAGTTTGAAAGAGTTAGGACAGTTGATGGGTCAACTCCAGCGACAAGCCTTTTGAAAAGCCTATGGTAAGATCTGGGACCTAACCATGGTGGAGGTCTCCACGGAGGCCATTGCCTCCCTCGCCCAATATTATGACCAGTCTTTGAGGTGCTTCACCTTTGGGGACTTCCAGTTAACACCCACGATGGAAAGAGTTTGAAGAGATCCTGGGATGCCCTCTGGGAGGAAGGAAACCATATCTTTTCTCAGGCTTCTATCCCTCCTTGGCTAGAATTTCCAAACTAGTCAAAATCTCGACACAGGAATTGGACCGCGGAAAGCAAGTCGAAAATGGGGTGGTTGGAGTACCAAGGAAATGTTTGGAAGCAAAGGTGAGAACCTTGACAAGTCAAGACGAATAGGCCCCGTTCATGGACGTCCTGGCACTCTTGATCTTCAAGGTGGTCCTCTTTCCAAATGTGGATGGGTTGGTGGACCGGGCAGCGATTAATGCTTTTCTCGCCTTTTACAACCGTAAGGAAAGCCCGATTGTCACTATCTTAGCTGGTCTATATGACACATTCGACCGAAGATGTGAGAAGAACAGTGCAAGGATCATTTGCTGTACACCAGCCCTCTACGTATGGTTGGTTTCACACCTTTTTCGCCAAGAAGTGAGACACGTTTTCCCGCTAGAAGGCCACTGAGAAAAGACTCCTAGCAAGCAAAGAAGAAGTGTCTGTCAATTGGTTCCCTCGATGGAAAGAAGGATGAACTGGGATGCTTATTTCATGCGGGAATTTCCAAATGTTCCCTTTATGGGGACAAGGGGTTCCATTAATTACAATCCCGTCCTCGCCATAAGACAACTTGGCTACCCTATGAGAGGGGCACCAACACGGGGGTGCTTCAGAGGGCCCGCAAGGCATGGGAAAGGGTGCAAAAGAAGGACGAGGAACTTAGGGGAAGTAGCAACGGGCCCATCGGCAGTTACCATAGGTGGTTGAAAGCCTACGCACAAGGTCTGGATTGGCTCCCGAATTTGAGAACTACTAAAGAGGTGGAGGGTGAAGCTTCAGAAGAAGATGAAAAGGTACAAGCCCTCAAAACAGAGCTTGAGAGAGCCCAAACAACCAAAGAAAAGTCCAAGTCCATAGCTGTTAGCATCCGAAAAGAGAACGCCGAACTAAGAGACATCAACATAGCCACCATCAAGGCGTTGGAGCAAGAGACCAAGAGGGCCCGCAAGGAAGAACATGGCCGGAACAAGTTCCGAGGGGCTCTGTGGGGTAGTAACAGCAAACTTAAGCTACAAAGAGAGGAAAGGGACCAATCGTGATTAGATGGCATAATTTTGAAGGACGAATTGAAGACTTGCCTAATGTCAAAGAGGAGTTTGTCTAAGCGGTTATGCGAGACCGAAACAAACATGTTGGCCATCATCAGCAGGTACAAAGAAGAATTAAATTTGGCCACCGCCCACGAGCACAAAGTGGCGAACGAATACGCCCGAGTGTATGCGGAAAAGGAGGCTAGAGGAAGGGTGATTGACTCATTACATCAAGAAGCAACGATGTGGATGGACCAGTTTACTTTCACTTTAAACGGGAGTCAAGAACTTCCCCGATTATTGGCAAAGGCCAAAGCAATGGCGGACGCGTACTCCGCCCCCGAGGAAATCCACGGGCTCCTCAGCTATTGTCAGCATATGATAAACTTGATGGCCCATATAATTAGGAGCCGCTAGGGAGTTTGTATTATCACTCAGATCTTGACTAGTTATAACTTTCTGAATAAAATGAGTTTATCCCATGATTTTACTCCAAAAAAAAATTATTACGAATCAAATGACTCCTACACTTTATCTCTAGCATGCATTCATTCCTCATTACGTACTCCTCACATTTGGTCTCTTTAGGAAAGACATCATAACTAAACACGCCCTAAGGCATCCCTATCGCACCAGATCCAAATCTAGGACGATGGGTGACCTAGAGGAAGTGCAGGAACAGATGAAAGCCGACATGTAGGCTTTGAAAGAACCAATGGCTTCTATGATGGAGGCCATGCTGGGAATGAAATGACTAATGGAGAGCAATGCGGCCACCGCGGCTGTCGCTAGCACGGCTGTCGAGGCAGACCCAGCTCTCCCAACTGCTACGCACCATCCCGTTCCAAACATGGTGGGACGAGAGAGAAGCACACCAGGGCATGTCAACAACCCCCATCCGGGGTACAACAAAGGTGCTTACCCCTACGGTTTATCGCCTAACTACACACCACCAGCCATGCATAAAGGCGTGGGTCACATTACTCCCCTCATTATCGAAGGGGAGCCTCCTCAGCATCTTGACGGGGTCCACGAGAATCCTCGAGAGCACGCTCAGGAAGGCATCGACTCATACTCCCCGTTTCCCGCTAAGGGGCTGGTGCCCAACTCACTACCTCAACCCAACATCATGGGAGAGCCTTGAAACCACCCAACGCAGCCAATGTTTCTGTCCATGGGAGGGCCGCCCCCGGTAGCAGAAGGAAAGGGGAAACTTGATCTCATCAAAGAGAGATTGAGGGCTGTTGTAGGATTCAGTGATTATCCGTTCGCAAACATGACCGACCTGTGCCTGGTGCTGGGCGTTGTCATCCCTCCGAAGTTCAAGGTACCTGACTTCGATAGGTACAAAGGGACGACTTGTCCTAAGAATCACCTAAAAATGTACTTTCGAAAGATGGGTGCATATTCTAGGGACGAGAAGTTATTGATGCATTTCTTTCAAGATAGTTTGGCTGGGGCAGCAGCCATGTGGTACACTAACCTAGAAGCTTCTCGTATTTGTACCTGGAAGGATCTGATTATGGCCTTCCTTAGGCAGTATCAGTACAACTCTAACATGGCTCCCGACTGAACTCAACTGCAAAACATAGGTAAGCAGGAACACGAGTCTTTTAAAGAATACGCTCAGCGTTGGAGGGACCTAGCAGCGCAAGTAGCCCCTCCCATGGTTGAGAGAGAAATGGTTACTATGATGTGTCATACCCTAATTTCGTCCGGGGATTATTACTTGATGACATGCAACCTTTGGTTAGCCGCTTTCAGATACTTGGCGTCCTTTGTTGCACAATAAATGAAGTCCCGAGACGTCTCAGAAATCAAAAGGAAGCAGGCTTGCGTGATCCTTGAAATTCCGTAATGTGGCGAAAGTCGAAAAGAGGTGTTTTTGCGCAATTCGTGAGTTTTCGTAACTTCTTCGAAAGCTAAAAAAGAGTAAATACGTAATCCGTAAGGATTCGTAATCTTGCGAAAGGAAAATAAGTATCATTACGAAATTCGTGAAGTTTCGTAACGTTACGGAAAAAGAATTACCAAAAAAATAGAAGGGGGTGCATTTAGTAAAAAAGGGGGTACAAATAGCAATCTGGCCCACTTGGGCCTTCCAGATCCTTCCTCCAGAAGGCTGTTGCTTCTGGAGGAAGCAACCTTGCTCGCCTGGGCGAGCTGGGTGGCAAGCTCCTCCCCTATTTTGCTATAAATAGGGGGAGGATTGAATGGAGAAGGGGTTCAGCCTCTTAGGCACTTCTCTCTCTCTCTCGATGAGGAAAATTATTTTCGTGAAGAAAATCCAAGCCGAGGCGCTTCCGTAACGTTTCCGTGAGTAATTACGCGAAGATTCTCGACCGTTCTTTAAGATTCATCGTTCGTTCTTCGTTTTCTTCAGTCTTCAACGGGCAAGTACCTCAAACTGAGCTTTTCGATTCATTCTATGTACCCGTGGTGGTCCACATTTTGTTTCATGTATTTTTATTCTCGTTTTCATTTGCTTTTTATACCCCCTTTTGACGTGCTTAAGCCATTTATTTAAGTCATTTCTCGTCTAATCTAAAAATAAAATAAATTTCCACTGATCGTTTGAATTGTATCATCCGTTAATTTCGGTTAAAATGAATTCTGACCGTTCGGTCGTGCCGTAACCACGTTGGAAATCAAAAAAGAGGTAAAATAATAATATAATAATAAAAAATATCTTTTAGTAAAATAAAGCGAAAAATCAATCGGACGTTTTGTCTTTGGGATTTCTCATTCTTAATTGAATTGACCAATAACTAAAGTGAAACTAAGGCTAAAATCAAACTCACCTAGTCAAGCTCGTCCACAAAAATAGGTTTTTGAAAGTTTATCATTTTAGTTTCTTACTAAGTAAAATAGATCATTTTTAAGGTCCAACGCCTTAAAATGATCACCCTTCAAGTAAAAAAGAATCACCTGATTCACGCTTAAGGAAGAACTACGTAGGTCTGATTTCCTCTTTGATGGAGGGTACGTAGGAGCAAGAGGCCCGCTTTTGTCGACCTCAAAAAATAAAAAGAAATAAAAGTTAAGATAACACAATTTCACAATTCTAAAAAATAGGCTGTTGTCCTTCGAGACAAACGTAAGAGGTGCTAATACCTTCCTCAAGCGTAAATACAACTCCCGAACTTAGAATTTTCATTTTGACCGATTTCCTTCGGTTTTCCCGACGTTTTCCACAAATAAACGTTGGTGGCGACTCCGCGCATCTTTCCTCCTTTGGAAAGCGCACCCGTGAGCCTCGCCCTCGCTCGCCCGCAAAAGTGCACGTTGCGACAGTTGGCGACTCCACTGGGGACTATTTTTGTGAGTTAGGCCTATTTTAAGGAATTGTGGATTTGTGAAATTTCGTGTGTGCATTTGTTGAACTGCGTAAAATGTAAATAATTGTTGTATATTTCGCATTCTTTACACTGCATTCTAAGCACCCACGGGTTTGAGTAAAAAAGGGGCCCTATACCCGGGTTCATGGGAATCTAAGGAGTGGAGGTGAATCTATTATCATGCTAGGTCTCCGACTTGCTTGATAATAGTGAAACCTCGTCTAGAGCTTTCTCTCTTTATAATGTGTTGTCGCTGGTATTCCATACCGCCACAATATTGTTATCTTGAGTGATGATACCTCTAGAAAACAGCCGTGTGAGTTATGAATTGTGGGGAGTAGTTATTAGAGACCCCTAGATATTGTCCTATAGGTTCCCAAATAGGGGCAAAGAGAAAACACGCTCTGTGCCATTCGTTCTCATGCATTTTTTGGTAAATAGCACTAGTTTATAGTTTTGCTAGTGATGTTTGGTTTCATTAGAGTAATACGTAACCTTTTTAATACTACGTTGAGGCGCCATCATGCCCAAAACGTAGCATTAAAGTTCAATCTCTACAGTCTCGTATGTGTGAATTACCCCTTTGGGTTGTTTTCTTTCCGTTTCATGCATGCGCATCTGCATCATACTGTCACACATGCGTTGTATGTGGGTCTCGTCTTTTGTCATGGGAAGCCGGAAGATCCATATCGTCTTCTTAACTGCACACATGGGGCACTGCGCCCCCCAAATGCGTAATAAGGAGAGATAATTTTCCGGGCTCTCATGTCCGTAAATGCATTCATATCATGCACCGCATAAACATCTCTTCAGCATCATAATGAACATATCGTTCCTGCATTTGTCCGTTATCACATTCCCATTTTGCATGAGTCATTGCATCATCATGCATATGCATTCAACATGCTTTTTGTTCTACATGTTTGCTCATACATGATCCTTGTATTTTCCTCTACAAAACAAAAACAAAAAAAAGGGAAGCATGAAAATTCATGATGCATTCTTAGTTGCATGTGTTAGGTACCATGAGCCAACCATGTTGGGATCACAAACCCATTTCTAAAATTAAAAAAAAAACACAAACAAAAAAACAAAATGATTGAGCTTGGTACCTAATGCGTGGTTAATTAAGAAAGGATGTCTCTTCGGGCATCTCAATCTCATAATTACATTTTCCATGCATAGCATGCGTATTCTCGAGTCTTTCATCCCTATGAAATGTTGTTGAAGTATTGGCGATCAAAATTGCCATTCTCTGGGTTATGGGGTTGAACCAGGCTTGTGCTTTTACGAAAAGGTTCATCGAGTCAAGTTGAAGTATGGAAGTAACCATCTTGCAAAAAATTGGGGCAAAAGATGGATCGTGTTACATCGCTCCTTCGTCTACTGCCAAACACATTTAGGGCTGTCGATGTCCCTGTTACTTCCAGTTTCACCTTGATGGAGATGTCATGGACCATGTTGAAAATCTAAATTGATTCAACCCCATATCCTGTGAAAATTCGCAATACTTCAATTGTGCATCATTCGAATACATCCATGTTGTTCATTGGTTGCATTGCTCATTGCATTCTTTCCTTGAAAAGAAAAAGAGAACCTAATCATTGTTATAAAAAAGAAAAAAAAGCATGCTTTACGGTGCCGTCACCGAACCTGTGCTAGAGCTAGAGTAATGGGTGAAGTAGAGGAGATACAAGAGAAGATGAAGGCCGACATGGAGGCCATGAAAGAGCGAATGGCCATGATGATGGCCATGATGAGCATGAGGAAGATAATAGAAGCCAATGCGGTTACAATTGCCACTACCAGCACTGTTGCTAAGGTGAACCTGATGCCCCCATCTGGCCTCAACCAAATGAATCATCCAACCTTAGATATGGTAGGCAAAGATTTGGGAAGTAGGAGCGGTCCCCATTATGCGCAAAACAAGCATGCCTTCCCACCATATGGCTTGCCTCCCAACTATACGCCACCCAATGTGGCGTACACTCCCAATAAGAATGTCAATAACTCCACTCCTATACCCATTGAGAGCCAACAACCCCAAACTGATCATGCACATGTCTCTCAACCCATGGGGGAGACACATGAAATTCCCCATCACAATCTAGCCGACTTCGAGCCTTGGCTCGGATATGCCACTAAAGGGCAAGCAGTTGTTGGTATACCCCTTGAAAACACTTCGAAAGGCCCTCAGTATCACCCCCAACTACACCTCTTGCATTCCACAACAAGTAAAAACCCTCATGCTATGGCTGAAATGCGAAAGTTGGACCATCTAGAGGAAAGGCTCAGGGCCATTGAAGGAGGTGAAGACTATGCCTTTGCTAACCTAGAAGAGTTGTTCCTAGTACCCAATATCATCACCCTTCCTAAGTTCAAGGTGCCAGACTTTGACGAGTACAAGGGGACTACTTGCCCCAAGAACCATCTAAAAATGTATTGTCGGAAGATGGGGGCATACGCAAAAGATGAGGAATTGCTGATACATTCCTTCCAAGAAAGTCTTACTGGGGTAGCTGTTACCTGGTACACTAACTTGGAACCTTCCCGAGTCCATTCTTGGAAGGACCTAGTGGTTGCCTTCGTTAGGCAGTGTCAGTATAATGGCTTCGGATAGGATGCAACTACAAAATATGTGCAAAAAAAGGGGCACGGATCTTTCAAAGAATACGCCCAAAGGTGGAGACTTGGCAGCTCAAGTAGCACCTCAATGACAGAGAAAAACAATGATGACAATAATAGTAGACGCATTACCAGTATTCTACTATGAAAAGATGGTGGGCTACACACCTTCAAGCTTTGATGATATGGTCTTCACCGACGAAAGGATCAAAGTGGGTCTGAAAAAAGGCAAATCTGATCATCTTGCTTTGATAAATGAAAAAAAAAAAAAAAAAAGCTGGGGCAAATAAAGAGGGTGACGATGAAGGAGAAGCCCGTGCTGTGACTGCCATTCCTATACAGCCAAGTTTCCCACCAACCCAACAATGTCATTACTCAGCCAATAACCAACCTTCTCCTTACCCACCGCCCAGTTATCCACAAAGGCCATCCCTAAAACAACCACAAAGTCTACCTACCGCACTTCCAATGACACACACCACCTTTAGCATAAACCAAAACAC